>NC_068369.1:34041929-34135516 GCF_020536995.1 Dreissena polymorpha
CATTTGAGGAAAAAGGAACCAGTTCATTATCCATTATTCAAGACGAATAAGAAACTGGCATATTCTTACATAGACATGAATGAAATTGATCCAAATTGAACCAAATGTAAAAAAACTTACTACAATAACTTTCTACTGAACTTTAAAGTGATATTAAGGGCATTGTTCACTGTTGAATTGAGCTGAAAAGAATTAACAGGTCAATAGAGTTTGTTAAAATGTAGTTACTGACCAAAGTATCTGCAACTCATCTTGCTACCAGTTGTTTATAAAAAATCAATATTATATTCGATATTTTACATGATTCACCCAGTCCTCTAAGCCGAAATGATCCGTAAAACAAAATAGTGTCTTTGTGTCGTATGAACGAATCTGCACTAAAACTAGATTTAGATCACATTGTAAATCGAATCATTTCTGTCGTCAGTTATCAAAACGAAAGTATGGTTGATATTCAAATGCATTATTTTTCTCTTTCCGGGATATTGGTATAGTATGTTGATGCTGCATTAACAAATATAAGTGTATATGAAGTGAAAACACTAAAAATAAACAACATTTGCGATAGACACCTATAAACTGTAAGATGCCCATAATATCAATTTAAGTAATGATCATCAAGTTCCTTATCAGTTTCATTAAGGAATAAGGAACTGGTTCCTTCTTCCTTATTGAAATCTAATAAGGACCTGGAATGTTTGTTTTATACATTATCAATCAAAATGAATCAACTAGAGAAATAAATCAACGAAAATTGTTGTAAATGTAGGTCGGGTATAAACAAATAGTAATTACAGTACATTTCTTCTCTGTATTATTAAATGATAATTTTTTTCTGAATTGGGTTTGAATAAGCAAATGGGTCCTTATCCTTATTAGAATCGAATAAGGAACTTGCATTTTCTTACTTAACCAATACTTTAATATAAATAAAGACGCATATATCAAATATATCATTGAAAATGTAGGTTGGGTATACACAAAATAAGTGTAGTACAATTTCTTCTAATTTATCTTATGTAATGATAACCAGGTGCGTTTATCGCTGCTGAACAAGTAGCCAGTTTCACTATCTAAAATTCAGACTGATAACCACCGAGAACAGCGCCATGTCGGACCGTATTTGGTACAAAAACGAATATGTACAAGTTTGTACCATATTCGGCCGAATATGGTACACCTGTCTAATTGTACCATATACGTATCTGCAGTTTTGGGGTAAAATGCCTGACCGAATATGGTACAAACTTGTACCATATTCGGATGAAAAATGTACCACATTCGTTCCGAATATGATACACACTCATCATCGTAATCATCATCATCATCGTTATCTCATCATCATCATCATCATCATCGTTATCTCATCATCATCATCATCATCATCATCATCATCATCATCATCATCACATCAATTATCAACACCCCAATGATCATCATCGTTGTTATCTTTACCAACACCACCATCATCATCACCATCAAAACCAACATCATCATATCCATTATCATGATCGTAATGGTGATCACAAAAGTTTTTTTTGTGATGATAATGACAGCGATGTTTTCGGTCGATAATGAGGATGTTGTGATGATGATGACGACGATGAGAATATCATCATCATCATCGGCCAATAAACATCGCCATCATCATCATCACAAATATTTTGTTATCATCATCATCATTATCATCATCATCGGCCAATAAACATCGCCATCATCATCATCACAAATATTTTGTTATCATCATCATCATTATCATCATCGTCGGCCGATAAACATCGCCGTCATTATCATCTAAAAACTTATCATCATCATTATAACCATCATCATCGTCCGATAAACATCGCTGTCATCATCATCCCAAAACGTTTGTTATCATCATCATCATCATCATTATCATCATCATCATCATCATCATCACCACAATCATCAAACCCCAATCATCATAACCACTGTCATCATCATCACCACCACCATCATCATCACAATTTTTTTACCATCATCATCATCACAAATGTTTTGTCATCATCATCATCACATATTCATTTTACATTTTGTATTTTATAATTTGTTTCATTCAAGAGATTCAACAAACTTGTACTTTTTTCATTTATTGGTATACTGACAGGATTTTTCAAAGTAATATTGAAGAACATAGAACAGCATTTAAATTTTAATCCAACTGTAGCATTTTGACAAGACATAATATACATATATACATTCATTTTAGTAGCAGCCAAAATATCCCAAATGTGCTTCGTAAAAAGTTACCAGTAAATGAGCAAATGACAACAAATTTCCGGTAGAAGAACATAATCATCAATCACAAAAATAACATAACAGGTTTCCAAACACCGATATACATGTATATTTCACCTGTAATGTCTGTACATGACATCTATGATATCATACCAACCGATTCCACTAACACGCAAACGCAGCCATGCGTTTGCCCATTTTGGCCCCTTGATGATTTCTTTTATTGCCGAAATAAGACCGCTGTTTCTGCCCGCTCTTGTTAATAGGAAACGAACGCTAACAGGATTTCTGTTACTAGTATCTAGTCCAATATCCGGCCGAATGTAAATTCTAGGTGTTTGCAAACTCATTGACCTTATTAAATCTCTAAAGGGTTTGCCGACCTTCGCCAACACAAACTGGATTGACGGGTTTGATTGTATGCAGAACTTAAAAATTTCAACTTGAATGTGAAGTGGTAACATCAGAAATGGAAAAGTCGTTCGCTTCTGTGCCCTCCTATTGTTTATCATATCTTGAAGCTCTTTCAGGGCTGAACACACAGAGACGTCACCGTTGTCGCCAGAGTCACCGTTGTCGCCGGAGTCACCGTTGTCGCCAGACGCAGCGTTGTCGCCGGAGTCACCGTTGTCGCCGGAGTCACCGTTGTCGCTGGAGTCACCGTTGTCGCCGGAGTCACCGTTGTCGCAAGAGTCACCGTTGTCGCCAGACGCAGCGTTGTCGCCAGATGCAGTGTTGTCGCCAGACGCAGCGTTGTCGCCGGAGTCACCGTTGTCGCCAGACGCAGCGTTGTCGCCGGAGTCACCGTTGTCGCCGGAGTCACCGTTGTCGCTGGAGTCACCGTTGTCGCCGGAGTCACCGTTGTCGCAAGAGTCACCGTTGTCGCCAGACGCAGCGTTGTCGCCAAATGCAGTGTTGTCGCCAGACGCAGCGGTGTCGCCGGAGTCACCGTTGTCGCCAGAGTCACCGTTGTCGCTGGAGTCACCGTTGTCGCCGGAGTCACCGTTGTCGCAAGAGTCACCGTTGTCGCCAGACGCAGCGTTGTCGCCAGATGCAGTGTTGTCGCCAGACGCAGCGGTGTCGCCGGAGTCACCGTTGTCGCCAGAGTCACCGTTGTCGCCAGACGCAGCGTTGTCGCCTGACGCAGCGTTGTCGCCAGACGCAGCGCTGTCGCCAGAGTCACCGTTGTCATACGACTGTTCTAAGCGTGATATTATGTCCTTGTACACGCGTTGATTGATACGGATACTAACGTAATGCATGCCAAATCCTTCTGGGAAATACCCCAATGCAATTGTTCCAACATCACCATCGAACTTTCCATCTGCTGACACAATTGATGAGTGTTCTAGTCCTCGGGTAGAAACTACCAGGCACTGCAAATTATATTCTCTCATAAGTGCAATGAGCGTGAGGTTGTCGCCGTATGTCCCATTCTTAGACATATTCTTAACGTATTCATCAAATGTTTCATCATAGACAAAAGTTTCATAGAAATAGCTGTTTTCTACAATGTGATGGACTGCTTCCTTACGTAAAGCATCTACGTCTTTGTATAAACCAATTTTACCAAGTTGATGCGATATAGCAGCAAATTGACAATTTCCATCCGGATTTGGGTCCATGGCAATATTCACCCCATCCAACAACTGCAGATTTTCATGGTGTGTTAAAACATGATAGTACTTAGTTCTGTGATTTTGTTTCTCTGAGCGGTTCTGTTTTAATGAATGTTTTTTAATTTTTCGTTGTTTCTCTAACGTAACAGTTAGGCTAGTCATGTTTTCGACCCCAACCGATTTGCTTACGAATCCAAGTTCGGGTTTGTTCGGTACTTGAAATGACACGATATAAACACCATTTCGTTTTACTTTTTCTACCTTGCCTTCGATAACATATCTTTTGGTTGGCACCCTGGATTTTTGAAAGGGGTAGCGAATTAATACTGTCTCTCCTTCTTTGTACTTGCTTGGGGAAGTTGCGTTTTTCAACAGCGACCTGTAAGCCTTTTTATTTGCTCGCCGTATGGTTTTCTTTATTTCACGAGAACTATGACGTTCTTTGGTAAAAACATGACTTCTTCCGTAGTAGGCTTCAAAGGGCGTGAGACCCCCAAGAACTCGTTTGAAACTTGTGTTTATGGCATAGGCTAAATCTTGAAGCCCTTCGACCCAGTTAAATCCACGTTTACTTTTTGTTGCAAATAGAATCTTGGCCTTTATAACACTGTTTGACCTTTCACACTTGCCCTGTGATTGAGGATGATACGGCCTACTATTGATCATTTTGATGTTGTACTTGTTCAACAAAAGTTTCATACTAGGGCCTTTAAATTCCAGTCCGTTGTCACATTGGATGATGTCAGGGGCAAGGTTAACCATCAACACGTCCTCTAATGCCTTTGCAACTTCACGCGAACTCTTCGTTTTCAGGGGTTTTGGCATAACGTACCTAGAATAAACGTCCACGACTTGTAGAATATAACTGTATGTGGACCCCTTGTAGCTAACACTTTGATTTTTCATGTTAATTATGTCAATCTGCCATCTTTTGCCTGGTTCCTCTTCTGTAATTGTCTTTGGCTTTGGCTTGTTTGTAAATCTCGGATACTTCTCATGGTAATACTTGCTATTGTACAGTATTTCAAGGATAGCTTGTTCCGAGAACCCCGTGTAATTTACTTTCAGTTTGTTGTAAATAACCCTTGCTCCACATCCTTTGTTTTCCATGAACATCTTCTCAACAAATCTAGGAAGATCTTCTTTCACAAGGACTTGCTTTCCGCCACACAATAAAGAACCCCGGTCACCAAGCTCGAAGTCCTTACGTTTTCTAATCATGGCCAAACAATTATTCTCTTCAGGTGTCCGTTTCTTCACAGGGACATCGAACGATCCGTTTAAACATCTGACAATAATGTCGTACTTCGACCTGGGCAAGCACCCTAATTGCTTCCTTTTTCTCCTAATTGCTTCCTTCATCTGAAATAATATAATAAGTTATTATACATTTATACTTCATTAGTTAATAGAGCTTGTATTGAACACCGTGTGTCGAAAACGAATGTCTCACGACATGAGCTGAGCTAAAATCACTCGTCTGATAGCTCCGCTAAAATTTACAATCCGAACTTCCGGGCAATATGCGCAATGAAAGTAGCAAGTACTTCATGTAAAGTTTCATTGAAATCCAACCGAATTCAAATTCAGGGGAAAAATAGCGGGCAAACTTATGGCGGTCAACGGACAAACGGTCTGTAGAAACCAATGCTACGTGGATGGAAGGGATATAAAGAAGGGGCCCTGGGGGCCTAGGTCGCTCACCAGAAGTCACGACTAGGCAGGGTTCGAAGGTCAAAGACCTATAAACTCCATAAAATTTAAAATGTTCAAATCTACAGATTACAGGAGCTCGATCTGATTTTGGTGGAAAATACACTTTCGAAAAAATGACTGTAGCTTAAATATTTTAGCAGTTTAGGAGTTACGCACCCGGAAGGAATGCCACGGACAATTGGATAGACGGACGGACAACTGCAAATGCACTCTGAGGGGGGGGGGCATAAAACATAAAAATCAATGCATGTTAAAACATCAATGCATATTAAGACAACTGAAAATTAAAATTATGTACAGTACTTACTGTCAAGAATTCTTTTGAAGTTTGAAGAAAGTTTGGATTTCAATTCTTTCTAGTCGAAAATCACAACTTTTCTTGCCGACCGCCAAGTCAAATATGGTTACTGACTTCTGAGTAAGACTCGTGTGCAAAATTCCCGCCTTTTTAAAGCGGCACGTTATCAAAGAAAAAATCGGAAACTTCAAAGCTTTGTCGGCTTCTCAGCAATATGACGTCGGAACGACAAATCAACTTTACAAAGTAATGTTTAGGAATACAGTCACACCTGTCTAAAGCAGCCAGTCAAACATCCTTATTTTTGGAAAGATATATTCATTTAAAAGAGCTCAAAATCTCTTAAATCGGATTTTGGTGAAAATACACTTTCGAAAAAAAAAGTTTTAAAAATTTGAAAATTGCTATTAATGATCTCCACGAAAGTATCTGGCCCGCCCGGGAATCGAACCCAGGCCGCCTGCGTGCCAATCTGACGCGCAACCGACTGAGCTAGCCGGCGAAACAGTTACACAACCAGCAAAATCCATGTAAAGTGTGGTTAGGTTAGCTGTTTCTGTTACTGCTAGTTACGACGACGACGACGACGACGACGACGACGACGATGATGATGATGATGATGATGATGATGATGATGATGATGATGATGATGATGATGATGATGATACTTTTGTCACTTCCAATATTAGGTTAATACAATGTATTTGAGTTTGAAAAAAAGTTTACACATCGGCAGACTATTTCATTTATTAAGAAATACATAATTTATGTACCATATACGTAGGCCATTTTCATTTTTATGAGTTTTTTTGGTATGTACCAAATACGTTTTGGCGATCATAGAAAAACTTATTCCAACCGAATATGGTACAATGTTTGTACCATATTCGGTCGAAAATTGTACCATCTTCGGTCCGAGTATGGTACATTTGTACCATATTCGGCCGAATATGGTACAAATGTACCATATTCGTTTTTGTACCAAATACGGTCCGACAGCGCCACATTGTCGGTTCGCACGATCTTTATCCGCCAATTTTGACGGTCGCCTGATTTAACGTAGGCATCCTACAGCGAGAAAACGCGCTTTCGGAGATAGAAAAGCTATTGAAATAAACACACCCAATAACAGCAGTGTCGATTTTGGTTTTGAATAACAAAAACAACAACTTAATACAGAGGCATTTCGATGAAACTGTCAAGTCCTCAAGAATCACCCTGGCCGCTGCTACAGGTGCAGTCTCGCCTTTATGGTGACGTCAGTGACGTCGATTTGATGACAACATGAACAAAAGAGACCAATAAACCAATGAAAATCATTGTAAATGTAGGTTGGTTACCAAAAACTTTACTTGCAGTACTACTCTACCTACTAATACTTATTTCATGATAAACTGGTTCCGATTTCTGTTTGAAAAAAGAACAAGGAACCGGTTCCAATTGTATATTCAAATCTTATAAGAAACAACCATTTTCTTGCAGCCCCTCAAAAAATAAAATGTACACAAGATACCGATAAATCATTGACAATCATTGTTAATGTAGGCTGGGTATCAAAAATGTGTATTGAACTACATTTCTAAATATTGTGTGTGTGTGTGTGTGATGATAACCATTTTTTAAGGTCACCGGATGTACTGTTGGCATCTAAGATCGAGCATCCGCATTTACCTAGATATGCACAATATATTAATGTAAACACTCAATTAAAGCGTGTGTACGCATTTGCTTTTAAATTGAAAAACATAATGCAATGGCATCTCGATGAAACTTTCCGGACTACTACAGACACCTACACTTAGAGGGACTCAGCGAGGGACTGTTCACTATCGAGAACGAGGTCATCGCGGTTCTGTAGATCCCACGGTCAAAAGTCGTATGCCAAGATTAAAGGGTGCCGGATGTATCGTTGACCTGCATGAGCGACAACACGCGTATTCGCACATACAAAATCTATGAAGAAAACACACTTTTACAGCTAGTATGCGCGCAGGCGTTTTAATTTTAAAATAAAATAAAATATTGAGGCATCTCGATACAACTGTCCAGTCTACTAGAGGCACATGGAAAGCTGCCCCCAGGGTAATCTTGCTTTTTATGGTGACGTGTCGAATTCATTTTGCATCCTTTATAATATCCTTTCGTAACTGTTTACGTATAAGAACGGAATGAGCTATCTAAAACAAATTTAGTATGCAGCTATCATAATCGTGGAAAAAGGCCAGGGTCAGAAAATACTTCAAGAACTGTGAGATCAGAAATATAAATAACAAATTTTACTTTAAACATCGCAAATAATAACGAATATATACCCGGTAGCAATGCTACGCGACACTGATCCAAATTTAAGTATCCAAAAGAATGGCCTCTCAATAACGAATTGGTAATAAGTTAGTTCCTTATTCAGAAGACTGTATTACGGAAGATCACTTTCGGGTGTGTTATTGTTTAGATGCCGTGTGTGTTATCTAGGCTTGAATATGTTAGATGGATATATTATGTCAAGTTTCTATTGTATATTATATTTGACGACAAACGCTGAAACAAGTATTCTGGAGACGATGACAATGAAATGGTATTGTCTTACTAAGACATAAAATAACATCGTAAAGCAAATTGCGTTCTTATTCAGTATGTAGCATAATGCTACTTTGAACTGTGACCACGCCACAGGGATTACCAGTTGTTTGTGTGTTTATTTTTGAATATGTTTACAAAATCTTCTTAAGTGAAACTGCAAAGCGCATGGCTTGGTATTTAAATTGCATAATCATCTTGAGGTCCTATGCACACTGTATTCTAATTATGGTTTAAACTGATCACGCCACAGTGGTCACATTGTTTATATGAACATACATGTCTAATAAACTTTGGTTATCTTCATGTTCAATTCATGCCACTTTTCAGGAGTAACATGATTCATATAAACTTATAAATTAAAATACTTTCAAAAACCTCTCTACAATGACAACGCTAACGTTTATTCACGTTTATTTCAGGAACGGCGACTTACGGTTAAAATCAAGTTGTGGCATTCAGAGAATGTAAGAAATGCAAATAACCCGATTTAAGTATGAAATCTTCAGGAATAAAGACACACCTTCGCGTTGGACCAATGAAATTACGCATGTGTTATATAGTTTAAATGTATGTTAACATAGGTTTAAAACGGCGTTGGACACTCAGTTTTGATGCATACTGTAACGGTAATAATGTTTTTCATACGTTTTATTGAAATATGGTACCGAGTTTCATGAACTTTGCAGGGAAAATGCCATTTACTCCGTGAACATTTCAGTCTTAGATCGGGTCAGATCGATTACGAGTCAGTTACGCGAGTTGTGTATCGTGTCATTTCTTAAAAATTGAGCCAGCATTTGTGAACATATTGCAAGACATGTACATTTCCAGAAACGAAAGTTATTTCTGAGTTCGTTGAATAAGACCAAGTTCATGCATATCGCTGCGATGATGTTTTTACTAATTGATATCATAGCCACACGCTTTAGAATCTTAATGTTTAATAAAAACTTGTACTCTGAACAAGCTTAATTTCGAAGCCTACGCCAGAATACATTACCTGACATGGACTATTTACTCATTTAAAAGCCTTTACAACGAAACAACGGAAAACATTAACCATTGAACAAATGTCACATTCCAGAAAATTAACAAATACAATCAGCGAAGTACAAACTGACATTTAGTTATTTTCAATAAAAACTGTGACGCTCCGCTTGAGAGTCGAACAGCAAATGAAGTACTACGTTGAATAACTTAACCTGGTAAGCGACTTCCGATTATACAGCGCTGCAAAAACAATAACCCTGCATTACTTCAACAGCTGGAATCACCCCGCCCCCCCCCCCACCACGCTCGACCACATACCCCAGCCCCAAACCCGGGTTTCAGACACCATCGCGAAAGTTAAACTTAATGTAACCCAACCTCCGCTCGGAGATATGACGGGAAACAGCATAGCTGGATCGAATCCGTGCCTTCATAACCCACCACGTGATAGCCACGTGGTACAATATTATTACCGTTGTTATTTTTACCATTTTTTAAATTAACATAATTATTTTGTTAATAATTAACCTAAACATATTCTATATTTCCAAAATGTAACATAAACAGATCATAATTTTTATAATATAATACTTAAACAAATACAATTTAATCCTACCAAATCTGGTAGGATTTTCTTGTGATGGCAGAGAGTGTATGTGCGAGCAAGGAAGAACAACTCTCCGTGGAGATTGGATGTTACAGTTTTCAGACAATTTCGGAAATCCCCAATGATTTCGTGCGTAAGGAAAATAAGCGGCCCCGAGCGAACCTTGGCCCATATTGTGCAAAGATTTTCAAAAAATGGGCTGACAATCGTGCGTTAAGTGTTATAGATAAATTTGATATGTCCAAAGTGCGTGTTTTACAGATTGTATGATATAAATATAGATATTGATATCACATCAGAAGACCGTACAAACACTAATTACATTAAAAGTAAATAAAGCAAATACCACGACTGTTTTTATCAGAGGGAAGGACGAAGAAAAAGGCGCAAGAGGGACTTGAAACTTAATTTGTTTATAAAATTACTGTTTAAGTCATGTTTTGACACTAACATTTGGTTTCTCTTGGCATTGTGTTCGGTTATGTGCGGTTTGTCTAGATATGTAATTGTACATGTTATTGTAAGAGCGGATGTTATTATGTACATATCATTTTATGTATGAAACTTGTATTGTGTATACATTTTCGTCCATACATGTATATCTTAAGCTTTTTTGAATAGATACATATGTATATATATAAATATATATATATATATATATTTATTTATTTATATTTATATACGCAGTCGTAACACGCAAACTTTAATCTATATTGTCTACAATCAAAACGAGGAATTCGTCTCCTTAATTGTAGGTCAGAGTTCTGGCCCTAGGTCAGTGACTATTCGTGATGAGTTTGAAGACGCTTATTAATTTGATTGTGTTTCTACAGTAGCTACAAGGTAATTAAATTATTACCCACCAATCTATCATGAATGGTCGTTTAACTTCAGTGAAGTACGCTAATCAATTGTTTAAAGAGTTACTATCAGTCGAGTGACAAACTCGAGATTTGTCAAACTCGTTTTCATAATCAACACTGCGACGAAAAATGTTGACCTTTTGATAGCAATAATGCAACCCAAATGTTTAATGTTCGTGAAGATTAGATTGCGGCGCTGGCTGTAACAGTGTTGCACTATACATAGCAATCAATCCTCAGCAGATAATGAGATAATGCTGCTTGTAAGGATAGTTTTTTTTAAAGGAGACAGTGTAGTTCACATTTAAATTGATTCATATGTGTGTTAGTTTGCATGTTCAGTGAAATGTTAAATTTGCTCAAACTTATCAATACATATAAAGATATTGATTACGACTTCATATTAACTAAATATATATTTCATGCTGTGTAACGTTAACCTGCAATTTTATGTACAAAAGAGGCACGCTTCTGCTGAATTATTGTTCAGCGTTCTGGAACGTGATAAGTGACCGAACACACTGGCCTGGACACATGAACGTTCCATATAAATAAATGAAACAAAAATATTGAAGCGGAAATGTTGGACGCAACACTTTTACATTGTATTACGCCGACCCGGTTATTGACAGATGTCTTAGTAGTAGGCTTGATCGATGTCATATGTAGTCGAGTTAAAAATGTTACCCTCTCATGCTTCCCGAACGAATGTTACGAAATTTTATAAATATGTAGATCCACCTTGGCATTGAAAATAAGTGTGTGTGTTCATGGTCACGACTACTTGATAAAAGAAAATTAGCCCAGTTTTCATATGCAGATACTTTATTTCAAGATTGTCTTTGGGAAGTTTACGCATAAGGAATGATTGGAGTCAATGTCAAGGCCATTGTAAATGTATACAGAAAATAGTTCTGCTAAATAACTCAACAAAGTACTTTCATTATTTTAAGTCATATTAAAGGGGCCTTTTCACAGATTTTGGCATGTTTTGAAGTTTGTAATTGAATGCTTTTTATTGATAAATGTACACATTGGATCTAAAAAGCTCCAATACAAAATCAAGAATGAAATTTGAAAAAAGGGAAAAAAGTAGCCCGCAGCAGGGCTCGAACCAGTGACCCCTGGAGTCCTGGAGTTAAAACCAATTAGACAGCTCTGCCATCCTGCCAAGTATCTGTAAGAGACGTATTTTATACTTTATATAAGCAATCTTCATAGTTTCACAAAATTTAAGCGACAACAACAGAACTCTCCAAACTATTCAATCGTTTCGCGTTGCAACGCTTTATAATGTTCAGGTTTTTAAATCGTTTAAAGATTTACAAATGTTCCCTCACAAATATCATAACATCAACGAAAATTTGCGAATCTGAAACAATTTTTTTTTAAATTTTGTCAATTTACTAAAACGTGAAAAGATCCCTTTAAAGCATTACGTTTTTACCTTAAGACTCACGAAAGATGCATTATTTCCTGTCACTCTGAAATAAGGAAAACTATATTAAACATTATTTTGTTAACGTAAACAATTAAGTAAATACTATGAATAATATTCGTGTAAAATCATCCCGTTTCGGAGAAAATTATATGTGCTTTCCGAAGACTGCAAGTCGTATCAAATGAACCGGACTATTTAAGTCTCGTTCTGCGGAAACTGGGCTTAATGACGTCCGCTTAGGCTAATCACAGACGAAACTTTCGTGTTTTGTGCAGTTTTTCGTTTTTAGGAAGTCTCTTCTCTTCGAAAACCCAGTTTAGTTGGAAAATGTCGTCTCTTATTGGCCTGTGAAGACAGCTATTCTATACTGGGACAAAACTTTACACAGATACATTGAGCTTTGTTTTGACAGTACGCTACTCAAATATTCCGTTGTCCCATCCAATATTACGTACATTCATAGGAATGATTGTCATTTCAAGTTATTCAGCTTCCCTGAAAACACTTAGTACCAGTTGAAACAGCAATCAAAGGACTCAAATCAATTCAGACACAACACTAAGTACTGACGAAGGAATGTTAGTCATTGGGCTTACTAACTACATTGATATATGCTTGATATAACACTATCTGATATATTCTCTTTATATCACGACAGCATTTCTCGGAACCAAATGTAAATTCTTCATTTTTTGGTAAAAAATGGGAACTTTGAGGTATGATCAACATAAAAACAGGTAATTTCCCTATTGCTGTATAAAATATCAGGTTCTGCACGATTATAATCAAGGTACTGACAGTACTGGTGTGACGATGCTTTTGAGAGGATGGATATAAAAGCATAAAGTTAAGTTTATCTACATCACCACAATTGTGTATGTTGGTACGAAAAAAAATTTTGGAACAAACATTATTCGAAAAAAAATTGGGTATGAAAACAAATTTGGGTACGAAAACATATTTGG
This sequence comes from Dreissena polymorpha, assembly GCF_020536995.1. Classification (NCBI taxonomy): domain Eukaryota; kingdom Metazoa; phylum Mollusca; class Bivalvia; order Myida; family Dreissenidae; genus Dreissena; species Dreissena polymorpha. Next base: position 34,055,268 of record NC_068369.1, read on the forward strand.
GAACAATATAATTGGGACCGAAAAAAAATGGGTACGAACTAAAAATTGGGGATGAAAAAAAATTGTGTACAAAAAAAATTGGATACGAAAAATTTTAGGTACGGAAAAAAATTGGGGGAACGGGAAAGTAGTACCTGTGGGGAACTTGACCCACACTCGCACATTTTCAGCCCTTTCCGTCAAACATCAGATAAGTTCCTCGAGGGCAATAGTATGAATACACATTTCGGAAGCGGTAATGCGGTCCTACCTACGCGCGTCAAAATGTAAGCGAAATATGAACACAAATCTGTCAGGAATTATTGAATTAACGAAGAAAATCATGTATTGATGTAAGTTTTTTGAAGGAATTTGCAGAAAATATATGAGCTGTGTTTGTGAAACACAATGCCCCCTGCTGCGCAGCTTTGAAGCCATATATTTTACCTTTGACCTTGAAGGATGACCTTGACCTTTCACCACTCAAAATGTGCAGCTCCATGACATACACATGCATGCCGAATATGGAGTTGCTATCTTCAATATTGACCTTTGACCTTGAACTTGAAGGATGACCTTGACCTTTCACCAATCAATATGTGCAGCTCTATGAGATACGCATGCACGCCAATATTAAAAAGTTATGGCCAATGTTAAAGTTTTCGGACATACAGACAGACGCTTTATATTTTACATTTGACCTTGAAGGATGACCTTCACCTTTCACAACTGAAAATGTGCAGCTCCATGAGATGCACATGTATGCCAAATATCAAGTTGCTATGTTCAATATTAAAAAAGATATTGCCATTAAAGTTTTCGGACGGATGGACAGACTGACACACTGACTGACTGACTGACAGTTCAACTGATATAGGCCATCCTACCGGGGGCATAAAAAGCAATGGCGATATTTTTTCAGCCACATAATTGTTAATAGTTTGATATCACAAAATGAAAGTGAAAGTAGAACTGTCAAAAAATGACAACTTGTCAACGTGTTGTTTTTGCTGGCACGAGAGGGCGATTACACTCAATGTGTTCACATTTTGACCATAGGCTTTGTCAATGACCTTTATAGTATGGGTAGCTTTGATATTATTTATTGCTATCATGTAACTGCATGATTGTGTATATGTTTACAATACACAAAGCATAAATAATGATAAAATATACTGATTGAGCTTATAATAATCTGAGAACTAAAGCCAGGTCAATTAAGGACTTAAAATACAATTTTGTGTCCTGATTTCATGAAGAAATGACCATGCATGTCCTAGATTTCAAATTCAAGGCCCAGGTGTGACACATTGGTAGCATTACCGTTAAACTGTTACCAGGCTGATGAAATTAGTTTTTATTGAACTATCTAAGGAAATCTAAATCAGAATCAGGCACTGATTTTTCTTGTTTTAATACAGTCATAGATCAGTTGTGGCCTCTGGGTAATGACCAATTTTTGCTTACTTGTCACACCCTTTAAACTTTTTTACACGTCTAAAATAGCAAATCTGGATTTAGGTGATCTTCAATCGTACATTTAAACTTTAGCTCTGTTACAAGAGTGCTGGTAAAGTCCAGTCACATATTTAAATCTAGGCCATGTCAAAATCAAAGTGTCAAAGACAAATGAAAGATGCGTTCATTAATTATTGTCCAGTTGTTTACTACTGCTGTAAGTTTTTTTATATAATATGACTGTTGAACATCATGTGAGAGAAAATTCACATTATCATTGTATATCAGGTTTAGCAGCCTTTTAGATAACAAAGTATGCTATTTTTTAATGTCGCTTCTGGGGATCAAACCCGTAGGGCTTTTAGGAAGATTCTGAAATTTTCGATCCCTCGAGAGCAACCAAACCAAAAATTAAGTCAAATATTGCCGACTCGGTTTTTTGAGTCGGTTCATGAGGGATAATGGAGCTTGATTGGCCATTGTCGGCTCTGGTACTACTTACATGTACCCCGGGTACTCTTAAGTATACTAACATGTACCCTGGGTACTCTAAGTATACTTACATGTACCCCAGGTACGGTAAATAAACGTAACTGTACTCGGTCCATATAAGACTGTACCCGAGTTGTATTGGCGCCCAAAATCCGATGTCGTAAAACGCGCAACCGATTATCTTAAACACACTTCTCTTCACAAAACACTGCATCAACATGCTTTTTGAGTATGTGTTCCGATAATATAGAGGCCAGTCTACAAAAAAATTGGCATAAATGTGTAATTACAAAAAAATGGTCGACAACAACTGATTAAGGGTTAAATTTCCCGGGTAGATTTTTGTATATTTACTGTATCCGGGATACATGTAAGTATACTTAACAGTACCCGGGGTACATGAACGTAGTACCCGAGCCGACAATGAACAATCAAGCGATAATGGAAGGTGCAACATCTTTCACGCCCGCCCTATGTAAAAGACCGAGCCATAGTCATTCAATGTTGTCTGCACGTACACATCTTGTAGAACACTAAACTGTGTCAACAAAGTCACCACCCCCGGAAAGTGCTGTTCGGATTGTGTCCAATGTATTCTTGCCCAGGCTTCGATTACTGTAAAATCATAAATATTCGTGGGTCATATATTTTCATTGATTTCGTGTCTTGACCGATCTACGACTTATTAATTACGAATACGATATTTTTGCTTTATTGTATATTCTTGTATTTTAGAAATTATACACAAACATGTCGCCAAGTGGTAAAAAGTGTGTAGCCAGTCCCGCTTACCGCCCTGTAAGTGCTCTCCCGACTGAGCTAACCGGACCTAAAAATATCTTTCTACCAATCCCGCCCTGTGTGTGTGACAAACATATCGTAAAATGACTGACGCAAAATCCTCATTTTGGTTCCATCAGAAATTCAAAAATAATGCGTCCGCGAAGAACTTTTTTTGAAAAGGCAGGGAAGTCTATACCGACGAATATAAATGGGCCGCGCTCTGTGATAGAGGTTTTAATGCATATGCGTAAGGTGTCGTCCCAGATTAGCATGTGGAGTCCGCACGGGCTAATCAGGGACGACTGGATTTTTGCTAAGAAGAGACTTTCTTTAAACGAAAAATAGCATAAAAGCGGAAAGTGTTGTCAATGATTAGCCTGTTTGGACTGCACAGGCTAACCTGCGTAGTCATTTTCCAAAATTCTTTAGGTGATTTTGATTTCATGCTGTCCATCTTGCGCCCTAACGTACTAGTAAAATCTGACTGACATTTGAGACAATAATATTTGTATGATTGTTTTTATCAAACACTGACTGGCGATTGGTTTCATTGTTAATTGTGCTATATCTGTATAAAGTATCCTCAAATTCTTTGCGTGTTCGTTCACACTCCGCATTATACCATTTTTGTTTATATGTGTCGTGTGAATCGAATTTATTTGAATCGGGTTTAATAGTGTGAGCAAAATACGGATTTCCTTTATACGTAAGATACTGAGTAAAAATTGACACTAGGTCCCCTGTTTCATCGTTATTTTCTATCCCGCGTATTAGACTTGACTCAAGATTTACAATATCGCTCGAAAATTCAGAGATAAAAGCGTCCCTGTGAATAGGATTCCATTTAACAGATATTTTGGGTCCTCGCGTATATTTTTGCAATTTGTTCCAGTTTTTATAGTATATTCAATGGGGGATTAGAAAATTAATAAAATCTCTTATTTCAAAGTGCACAATATTTTCAAAATTAGCAGACCGTGTTAATAGATAGTCAACTAAACTTTGCAAATTATGTGTAAAACACGATATTCATCCAATATTCTTACGATAAGTATTAATGCAAAGCATCAAAGGGCGTCGGGAATTTCAGTGTAAAAGGCACACAATGAAGTTACATGGAACGATTTTTTTCTACTGTAAATATTTATATATTGACCGATTATTTTAAACAAAATAGAAACAGATACTGGTATTACCATTATCTATAATTTTGTGTTATAACTCCCAAATAACCATTATTTATGATATTGTGTTATAACCCCCAAATAACCATTATCTATGATTTTGTGTTGTAACCCCCAAATATTTCAAAGTTCATTTTATTTACATTGGTTTACTTTTTTACTGGCATCCGTGTTCAGTTTTCATTAATAGAACAGAACTGTGTTGGTTTTAAAAATCTGCTTCATCTTGTAAGCTTAATTTCATATTTTTCTCAACTTCAAGGGGAGATGAGTCTGAACTTATTCTTACATTGCTCATTTACGATAGGGGTTGATTACTCATTGATATGAAAACACTTAACAATTTGAAAAAAAAAGAATGAAAACTGTAAATTGCATAAAGAAGCTGCATTTCACAATACTTTAACATTCAGTTAAAGATCATAATAGATTTATTGCTCCGATATTTATCAATTTCAATAGGGTTCGAGTAATACTGATATAAAAACACTAGACAAGTTTGGAAAGATTCAGACAAAAATTGTGAAATCTTTTAAACAAGTGGAAATTGTTTATTTTGTCAAATTTAATAGAAAAAAAATCTGGACTTATTGTCCCGATGTTTCTCATTTAAAATGAGGTAAAAATGCCCATTGATATGAAGACACTGTAAGTTTGAAAAGAATCTGATGAAAATTTTTGACATAATCACCTAACCAAGCAGTTTTTTACTTTTATTTCTAAACTCAAAAAGACATAATTCTGGTCTGATATTGCTCATATAGAGTTTGGGATGAGTCCTTATTGATAAAAAAACATATGCACGTTTGGGAACAATCGGATGAAAATTTTGGACTTCGAACAACGATTTCAAAATTTCTCAACTTCTAAGGAAGATAACTATGGACGTAATGGTCGGATTATGCTAAAGGGCCCATACCACCTGGATAGTAATACGTGGCGCACTTTGCACTCTATATGTGATTCTTAAAAAAAAGCTCCGAGGAGTGCTTGACTCTAGGGAAACGGGTTGCTGGGACACAGCTCCTCCTTGATAATCGGCTGCTTCCTTTATCAGAAACTCATTGTTACAACCAATAATACGTGTCGCGCTTAGCGCTCTATATGTGGTAGGGATAGTACTAAGGGCCTTTGATAGACAACTATAAAAATACAAGAATAATAGATGTGTTGTTTGCAGTTATTTGTTAATATAAAACACGTGTATTTTTTTAAGGTATATAAGTGATGTAAGATAATTTAATTAACGTTGTCACCACGCGGCATAAATTAATTTTATTAAAAATGTTCAATTGTAGTAAAATGGATTTTAAAATGTCTACATAAAATAAAGCTGTATTATATTTATGAACCTGACTTAAAAAAATTGTCAGCCGCCGAACTGTTCCGTTCGTGCCGGAACCCGGTATTGAACCAGGGGCCTTTAGATGATTGTTGCGTAAACAACTTCAGTCTAACGCTCTCCCAACTGAGCTATTCCGGCTGACATCATTTATGTACTGCTATTTGGTGAAGTTGTGTATAGCGATCGTTATTATAGGTCTATTAATAAACTAATACATTGTACGTGTTCGTACCACTACGCCTTCCAATAAACTTGCTTACGCGATAGGTCGTCAAATATCGCACTACATTGATTCTCCACTAAATAAGCAATTAAGAAAAACCACAAAATAAATATATTTTGATTATGTTTTGTTTTTATACAAAACCAGAAAGTTTCTCGTATTTGCCCAGTCCCTGTGATCAGTTGTGGATCAGTTATTAATTAAAACAATTAGCTTTGCATTATTGGCAATAACTATTGTAATAAATGTAATAGGCGCAAATGCAATACTTATTTACACTAATTTACACAAAACAAAATCACCACTATGCAATATATTCTTAAAACAAAAATATATACATTGATCCGTAAAAAAAAAGCATTACATACTTGTCGCCGCTCTCCCTAGCGACGCCAATCATAATGTAATCTACTGTAACAACTCGAACATTTGTAGCCATATATAAATCTAACAATGAGTCACCGAAGCGGCTTGAATTTAAATCACAATTTGCCCTAGGCATAGGATGGCCAATGTCTATAAAATCGAGATTAATTAAAAGGATGTTTTCACGGTTTGGTAAATTAACAAAATTGAATAAAGTTGTTTCAGATTCGCAAATTTTCGTTTTATTTATGATATTTGTGAGGAAACAGTATTACTGAACATTTACCATAGTCCAATATAGCCATTATATTTATCTTTTGACGATTTGAAAACCAAAAAATTATAAAGCGTTGCAACGCGAAACGTTTGAAAAATTTGGAGAGTTCTGTTGTTTTCGTTTGAATTTACGAAACTACGAAGATTGCTTATATAAGGTATACAATACGTAACCTGTGTATACCCGGCGGAATAGCCGAGAGGGCTAATGCGTTTTTACTTCAGACTAACTCCAGTACTCCGGGGGTCAGTGTTTCGAGCCCTGGTACCGGCTACTTTTTTTCCGTTTTTAAATTTTATTCTTGATTTTTTACTGCAGCTTTTAAGATCCAATGTTTACATTTATCAATATAAAGCATTTAATGACAAACTTAAAAATATGCCAAAATCTGTGAAAAGGCCCATTTAAACTACGATCATACGCAATATAATCTAACTTTCGTCCAATTCTTGAATTTGTATCTCCAGTTACATACACCGCACCTAGGTCGCCGAATCGATTACTATCAGATTCAGTAATCTTAAAAATATTCAAATCAAATCGATAGTGAACATGTGAGTTTTGGGGTACTAAATATACTACAGCAATATATATGTCATATTCAGTATTAAAATAGTGTTAATTAAGTTTAATCTATAGTTGACAATCTTTGTTTTTACAATCGATACTCTTTTCCTTATATTATCTCTAATATACACAATAATGCCATTACTTGCACGCTTCGCACGCCTATTTTGATCACGTCTATATGAATGTATTGGATCACTAAATTCAGAAAGTTTAATATTATATTTTGAATTGGTCCATGTTTCTGTTAATCAAATAATGTCATATTGTGAAAGCAATTTCACGAATTCCGGCGATGAAAACTTGTCCGCTGTGAGCCCTTCGACGTTCCAGGTTACACATTTTACAACACTCCCATGTTCCTCCTAGGCATTGGGCTTGAATTCACGGCGATCGATGAAAAGTTTGTTCACTGCATGATGGCATCTTTATTCTCCTCCCTAGCCTTTTTCATGACAGACATAAGTTTTGTCTCGTTTCCATCACATCCCTGGGGTATTGTTCTGAGATGTCAATACGGACGCCTTCCTAACTTTTTCTCTATCCGGATAATATGCAAATTTTGCGACAATATTTCTTATTCAGGTTTTCAGATAAGTGTATCGCTACTTAACAAAAAAGACGATTTCATTTATTCCACTCATAATTATTGTTATAGAATTTGTGTTTTTGGTGGTCAGTTGTTTTACTTAATGAATAATATGTGCATCTGTTTAAGGTGTATTTCAGTATGCAAAATAACGGAAAGGAGTACAAAGAAGGTAAGACATGTGTTTCATAGAAGAACATTTATCTAACTAGCATTTGAATATTTGTGGGGATATTCAAGATAAACAAAGTTGTATGAGGATTACCAGAGCAAGGTTCGATGTATGACAATTTACAACTGATAAATCACCGATTACTCTTGCAAACATTTTAAATTCTATGCACAACGCTGCATCGATACACATCGATTCTAGGTAAAAATACCTAAAACATCAGAATTTGAAAGTATACTTTGTTTTAAAAGATATTTAAAAGCAATTTTCATATACGTTTGCTTCTGTTACTATGCTATGCATTGTCATCATTGTTCATGATCCTTAATAAGAGATTAAGCTAGTAAACTGCTAAACGCAAACTAAACAATCGTCTGACGCAAACTAAACAATCGTCTGCCGCAAACTAAACAATCGTCTGTCGCAAACTAAACAATCGTTTGCTGTAAACTAAACAATCGTCAAACTAAACAATCGTCTGCGTCAAACTAAACAATCGCCTGCCTCCAACTAAACAATTGTCTGCTGCACCCAATACACTTGGTTGCCTCAAACTAAACAATCCTCTTTCTCAAAATTAGCAATCGTCTGTCGTAAACTAAACAACCGTCTGCCGCCAGGTGAGAACCTGCCAAGCGATGATCCTTGCCAAACCTGCACGTGTCGAAACGGTGACGTCGACTGTGTGTATAACGTCTGCGTACCGCCAAAGTGTCCAAACACGTATACACCAAAAGGCAAATGTTGCCCGGAGTGCGTGCAATGTACACCATTTGAATTTGTTTATACTTATTTTGCTATATTTTGTTAACTTGTGTCATATTTTAAATTTGGTTTAAACCTATTTATTTTTGCTCGATTGCATAGAAAGCATAGACTTATTTGAAACGCTCTCAGGTCCGCTCCCTGGGCCCAGAAACAGTACTTGGTGTCTGTTTGGAAGATCTAAAGAACGCTCCTACAGTGGTGATCGAATCCGTGACATCCAGGTCGCTAGGCGGACACCTTTTTGTTTAATTTATATTTATTAACTGGATTGTTTTCCCAATTTCGTGTAAATAATAATGATTAACAACTCTTCTTTGGTATAAAATCTGCATTACGAGAGCGGCCTTTAAAATGTATACTGCATTTAAAACAGCAAGTTTATTTTGAATGAAGTAATTTTTAATTGGATTTGGATTAACTTTATCTTGTTTTGTAATTATCGTTTTATAAAATCTTGCCATAATGTGACCACTTATATTGGTGTGAATTTGCAGGCTGTACAATGAATATCAATACGTAAAATGACGGTAAGTTCTGTTTACTGGTAAATATACGTAAGAACCTCGTTCCGGGATAATCGTGCTTAATGCAGTCCGCATAAGCTAGTCAATGATGAAACATACCGCCTTCTCTGGATTTTGGTTTAGAAAAGACTTCATTTAAAATTTTAAAACATCCATAAAAGCGAAAAGTGTCGTCCCTGATTAGTCTGGGCGAAATGGAAAGGCTAATCTAGGACAACACTTTCTGCAAACGCAACAAGCTGTTTTCCCAGGGCTCGGATCGTAAGTAGAATACGTGGCAAAACGAAGCATCATTGTGGTTATCTATGGTCACGATTGCATTCAACATTAAAGGTCCATAAAACATCGACTGATAGTTTTGACTCAATAATAACTTGATAGCTATGTACAATATCAATGAACGACTGGTGTTGAGTACTCCGAAGACCAATACTTTACATTAACAGTTAAACAATGTCTGCAGACATATTTTAATTGAAATTGCTCAATAGACAAGCCCTCGTGTTCTTACGTAGCGCAGGCGCGGAAGGACCTCATCAACTTCGAAATACACACACATAGACAAGTAATCAGCCAACACGATACTGCCGATGGTGTCGCCCTATACGTTGTTTATAATGTTGAATAAAATAGTGTATGGGTGTAAAACACACATTGAGAAAGGTGTAACCTTGTGAATTGAGTAACGTGCCTATTAAAACAATATTAACCGTTTTAATTAACTGTATGTTCCCTTCAAAGCCGAGGCCGTTCCGGCTTGAACCGTTTTACTTGATTTTAGGTTCGTTTAAAGGCGAGGCCGTTCCTATTAAGGATCCGTGCGAAATTTGTACGTGCAACATCGGAGTTGTGGACTGCGACTACACGGCATGTGCCCCACCATCTTGCGACACATCGTTATTAGTTTTTATAGGGGCCTTTTCACATTTTGGTAAATTGACAAAATTAACAAAAAGTGTTTCAGATTTGCAAATGTTTAAGTTGTTAAATTTGTGAGGAAACAATAATACTGAACATTTACCATGCTCTACCATATCCAATATATGCATCTTTTGACGATTTAAAAACCTGAAAATTATAAAACGTTGCAACTCGAATAGATTGAATAATATAGAGAGTTATGTTGTAGTCGTTATATTTTGTGACACTACAAGAATTCCTTATATAAAGTATAAAATACATCACTCGTTGTATGAGCACGGATTGTCGAGTGGTCTAAGCGTTATATTTCACTCCAGGGGTCAGTGGTTCGAGCCCAGATGAGGTTTAATATTTTAACATTTTTAATTGTATTATAGTCTTTTACTGGAGCTTTTTAGATCAAGCGTTTACATTTATCAGTATAAAGCATTTAATGACAAACTTCAATACATACCAAAATCTGTGAAACGGCCCCTTAAACAACAAGTGGAATATTTGTCAAAACGGCAAACATGGCATTGTGAATTTCATAATGTGGTAATTTGGTACTGAATGTTGATTTCGTACGAAAGAATTGCAAAGAATGTTTGCATTTGTAATTCGTCTAACGACCTTTGAACTGCCTTACGCACTATGTTACTTACTTATGCAAATATTCTGGCGTGGGTCCAATATGAAATGAATTTAAGCTTGAACGAAAAACGAATAGGCTTGTTTCCTCTGTCATTCGTTTGGGTTTAATAGTCAGTCGCAGCGGTCGCTGGACAGTTCGGTCAATTTCACCACACCATTCTATATGGCGAATTTTAGTTGTTTGCTTGCGAACAACTAATGTTAGTTGCGAACAACTAATGTAAGTAGCAAACAACTAAAGTCAGTTTGCTCTTAACTACCATAAACCTGCTAACTGCCGCATCTGTCGCATCCGCGGGAGAAATAGTTGTATAATTTATGCAAGAGGTTTGGGTTATTCAACTATATTTATTCACAAATGAAAACATAATGTGAATATCGTGTTAAATAGAATATTTTTGAACGGAGCGTTTATATAAAAAAATCAATAAAATTGGTTGTATTATACGTGTCGCGGAGGAGAATGTTAATGAATGATACAAATAGTTCACTATCTGCTGCCTCATAATGACGTAGTATTTTTGCCCTGCACAGGTCATTCATAATCGGAGGCTATTAATAGATGCGGGAAAATAAAACTTCTGCTGATTAACAAGTAAAGTGGGATGATGCGTAACTTCGTTCATAGTGCATGCTACTACAGCGGTGTTACATTTGATATGTTTGGGAAACGTTCTTTAGTTCTCAATAGATAGCGGCGATCTTTTGTATTCACGGATGCTAATAACTAAATAGCAGAAGGCTAAGTTTGTTCATATTCACAGTTCTCGATTTATAAAACGTTGAACATTAGTTCACCAACATGTATACTATAGGCAACAACAAAACTGCATTATAATCTCTTAAACCGAATATAAAAAACAACTAACTATAACAAGAAATATCGCTTTAAAAAGGTAGTCGGCGTGAATGCTGACTTTGAAATAAAGTTTGCAATTTACGTTTCCAAATAATTAAATTGAAAACAAAAGTTTGACTATTGTGTTTTTTCACTGGTAAGTCGCATATTCGCCGCATGAAATGTGTGTTGTCATTGTCAAACCACACATAAGTGTAAGAAGATAAAAAATATACGACGGGAGTGCACATCATATGTGTCCTCACATACTTATTACGAGTTTATTTCTTCACCATCGAAATATATCGCATGTTAATATTTGATTTGCACGCAGTTTGTTTTCGACACATTTAAATAACACTTTCATGATTGCAAACTGTCTTTATATTCAGTTCCCATGAGCATTTTCATCATACTGTGTATGCTTTCAGAACGTCAAAAAAGGGCCATGTTGTTGTTATTTTTCTAAGTTATCTCTATAAAATAAATAGGATGATAAAAAGTGCACACACATCTCTTGACCCGTGCGTTAAGACACACGTTTTATTAATTTGAATGGCTTATGTCCATTTCAAACTTGCGATTAATTTTGAAAAATGAGTTGCGTCTGAAATTATGCAATAGCGAACAGCTTTCGTGCCTTCAGCGCTTTGATTAAGATGATCAGTTCATGCGGTGCGTTAACCGAATACTTAATACATGCGTTCGATATGCAGGTCTTGTGCCCCGCTCTACATACCCAAGTAATCGAAATAGATTATATTTAGCATAATAATATGATATTAAAATAATGATGTTTACATTATGTAATGTTCTTTCAGATTGCGTCCAAAACGGGAAGACATGCAAGAACGGTGAGTAAAACATTTACGCGTCTTGGTAATTGAAATGAATGTACGTGTTTTGGTAATTTAAATTAATGTTGCGTCCTTGTAATTGACATAAATGTACGTGTCTTGGTAATGAAATACGTGTCTTGGTAATTAAAATGAGTGTACGTGTCTTGGTAATTGAAATAAATTAACTTTTCTTGGTAATTTAAATGTATATAGGTGTCTTGGTAATTTAAATGAATGTACGTGTCTTGGTGATTGAAATATAACATACGTGTATCAAGTATTGAACTAAATGTACGTGTTTTGTCATTTGTACCTAAAAACGTAGGCTGGCCGAAAAAGGAATGACTTTAAAGAAACCCAATAGTTATAAAAACAATTTGACTGGACTCACACATATTGAGCACGAATTGACGTCATCAGTACAAAACAAGTACGAGAACAAACGCACACAGTTACTTTAAAGGAAAAAGAAGTAGCGGTTTATCTTGCTTTAATTGGAGTCACATCAGGTGAGAGCGTTCCAGACGACAACCCATGCAACACGTGCAAGTGCGTGAAGGGCGTGGTCAAGTGCGACTTCAAGGACTGCACACCTTTGTCGTGCGCAGCCTCGTACAAACCAAAGGGAGAGTGTTGTGTGAAATGCAAGGAAGGCAAGTACTTCTCTATACATGAGCCGAGCTCTTGGAAAACTAGGCTTAATTCATGTGCGTAAAGAATTGTCCCAAATTAGACTTAGAAGTCTGCACCGGCTAATCAGGGACGACACTTTCCTCTTTGATTAAAATTTCCCTTTAAGAGTGTCTTATCTTAATGCAAACTTAATTTAAGCGGAAAATATCGTACCTGGTAACCCTATGCATATAGTCAACTAATCTTGGATATTATGCTTATGCATTAAGTCCAGTTTTCTCAGAACGCGGCTAAAATGAGCGCCGAGCTTTTAAGAATGAAAGATCTAGATCGCAATCGTCATACTTGAGATTGCAACGAAACGTTTGCACATTTTTAAAGTATTATATGCATTAAATAACGCATACTACTGCCGGGTTTTAATCTGTATCGTATAATTTTATCCTTAGTCCTATAGCTTACAAAACACATGTACAAACATGGCACATATACCGTATCAAATATGGACATAAGAAACATCGAAAGGATGTAAACTGTGTAAAATTTGATTTACTTACGAATGAGAACAATGAAACTATTATTTGCAATCTGGGAACATTCATTACAATAATCTGAAAAAGTGTTAAAAATAGCCATTTGACAAATTCCTAAAAATAAAAACTATTTAAATTAAAGAGCATACATTATGTATTATCAAGACGTTTCCGTATCTGAATATTTGTTTCAAATTGTCACATGCATGAATGTTTGCACTTGTTCAAATATCACATGACCCACAGCCTGGGCATTTTCAAGTCTACATGTATATATGTATAAACGTATATCACATATGTATGTGCTGAGTATTAATAAACTGTTGAAATTGTATTTGAATAAGACTTCTTCCAAAATAAAAATAAGCCGATGACTGTACAATATTGTGCCATTTTGTAACACAAATCTAACGACATGTATCGAAATGAACTGAATGCTAAGCTGTGACATATATGACAGTCATTAAAGTTAAACGAATCAGATTTTTAGAAACGTGTGTAATTAGTTAATTGATACTTGAAAACCAGAGTGGTCTATGAACATTCCTTGTACGCATGCCGAATTACTTACTGGGTCCGAAGTGAATACATGTCACATAGTTGTCAAATATTACACAGTTTTGCAGTGTGTATTTTTTTCTCGTTTATACAGGTTGTGAAAAGAACGGACAGAAGTATGAACACGGTAGGTAAAATTAGAGCAACGTGTATATTGCAAAGCAATTATTTTTCACTGGACATTAATTGTTGTTGATTTCATGGTTAGATTTAAACAAAATATACATTTTTTTATTTATTACGAGGGAATTGCCGTAGGAATCATATTGATTATTGCCCAACGTAATCAAAACACAAATCCTGCGCCTGTATATATATCTAGATAACTCCAGATATTACTGTTCCATAATCTAGATTACCCCAGATACTACTGTTTCGCAATCTAGATAAACCAGATATTACTGTTTCGCAATATAGATAACTCCAGATACTTCTATTTCGCAATCTAGATTAACCCAGATACTACTGTGTCGCAATCTAGATAACTCCAGATTCATCTGTTTTGCAATCTAGATAACTCCAGATACTACTGTTTCGCAATCTATATAAATCCGGATATAACAGTTTCGCAATCTAGATAAATTCAGGTTCTTCTGTTTCGCTATCTAGATAACTCCAAATACTTCTGTTTTACAATCTAGATAAATCCAGACACTACTGTTTTGCAATCTAGATAACTCCATATACTACTGTTTCGCAATCTAGATAAATTTATGTTCTTCTGTTTCGCAATATAGATTACTCCATATTCTTCTGTTTTGCAATCTAGTCAAATCCATATACTACTGTTTTGCAATCTAGATACACCCATATACTAATTTTTTGCAATCTAGATACACCCATATACTTCTGTTTCGCTATCTAGATAACTCCAGATACTTCTGTTTTGCAATCTAGATAAATCCAGTTACTATTGTTTCGCAATATAGATAACTCCAGATACTACTGTTTCGCAATCTAGATAAATTTAGGTACTTCTGTTTCGCAATCTAGATAACTCCAGAAACTTCTGTTTTGCAATCTAGATAAATCCATATACTACTGTTTTACAATCTAGATACACCCATATAATACTGTTTTGCAATCTAGATACACTCATATACTTCTGTTTTGCAATCTAGATACACCCATATACTACTGTTTTGCAATCTAGATACACCCATATACTTCTGTTTTGCAATCTAGATAACTCCATATACTTCTGTTTCGCAATCTAGATAACTCCAGATACTACACAAAGGGGATTACGTTACACTGTGTACGTAATCGAAACTTCCGTAACCATTATTACAACAGTATACTCTTATCGTTTGTTATGTAAATTAACCAAACCTTGTTATTCAAACTCAAAGAAAAGTTTTTCAATCTCTATATCAAACAAATATTATTCAAGACAAACGGGACATCCGTCCAGAAATACACAATAAAGAAATTATAGCAAAATTATACTTTGGTAATATTTTACGTAATTGTTAAAACCATTCTTGGTTTGTGAAGATCAATACTCGCAGTTGATGAACACGTTGGTGAATACATGGATCCATTATGAAACAGGTATATTGTAAAATCTTTCGTATTTGTGAGACATTAATTTTCGTTGATTTCGTGGGTCTACCGATCCACGACTTGTGAAACATCCTTTTCCGTTGATTTTGTGGGGTTACCGATCCACGAATTGTTAGACATTAATTTTCGTTGATTTCATGGGCCTACTGATCCACGAATTGTTAGACATCCACTTTCGTTGATTTCGTGGGTCTACCGATCCATGAATTTAAAACACAAAACTAAAGAAGCGAATTCTTCTTTTGTTTTCTTTCAAATTCAGAAGTTCACACATTTCCTATTGCCAGGACAACCTGTGCCCGATAGCGACCCGTGTAAAACGTGCCGCTGCCTCAGTGGGGAGGTCCAAAGCTGGCATGCTACGACACGTACAAACCGGCCGGAAGGTGTAAAGAAAGTACGTAAACCTGAGCCCAATATTTTATCTCCACGCAGAGTTGTCGTTCCTTGCTCTCAAATACAATCTCCACGCAGAGTTGTCGTTCCATGCTCACACATACAATATCTGCCATTACAATAAAATCCTATCAGATTTGGTAGGATTTTTATATTTTTGTTCAATTATTATAGTATGAAGAGAAGTATCATTTTCTTCTTTATTTTGAAAGTGTATAAGTTAAGGTTTCTTTATAGCAAAATTAATTACCTAAATTAAAAAAAAGTAAAATTAACAGCGGTAAAATTATTGTACCACGTGGCTAGTCTATCATCACGTGGTTTGTTATAAAGGCAGGGATTTGAACCAGTTATGCTGGTTCCAGTTAAATCTCTGCGCGGAGGTTGCCCAATATCATGAACATTGTCAACGTATTTGCTCAACTCTGAAGATGAGATTTGATGTTTACACTCATGTGAGTATTGAGTATTTCGGTCAGCCCACGAACGTTTACAAAACCGATCTATAGGTGATCTAAATCTACATGTATTGTATTCATTGTTTGTTCCATTCTGGACCAATATTAGTAGACGCATTTGGGCAATGTCCGCAGAAACAATACGTAGGTGCATAAGTAAATACTTGCAAAGTATATCTTGTACAAACGAAATCAAGTTGCTCATCCCAAAGTATGGATCTATGCATTGCATTTAAAATATTCAACTTTTGTTTTCTCACCAATTCAGGTTGCACGCGTGACGGCAAAACATACGAACACGGTGAGTAGGACACAGCCAAAATCAGCATAATTATTATATCCTGTAATAATGTGATTTATAATTTAAATTTGAATGTTCAGACTTAATACATAAAATGAAATGGAGTGTTATCGAGTTCGCGCTCATTTATTTGACGTCATGACGTTATTAATTTAAAACCATTATATCAAACGAAAACTGTGCTCGCTTCGGTGGCTTATATATTTCTGTATCCACTCGCGATTGTTGAAAAACAATACTCGATCTTGAAATATTTTATTCCATTTTCAACATAACACGGAACGTTGTAAAGACTTCCGTTTAAATCGATTCCAGGAAAACCGGTTCCGGACGCTGACCCATGCAGGAATTGCACGTGCGACAACGGTAGAGTGAAATGTGACATCGTGGTCTGCCCGATACTGAACTGCTACGCCACAGTCCCACAGCAGCCAGGCAAATGTTGTCCGATATGTAAAGAATGTCAGTGAGTTTTAAATGGGATTCACAATGAGTTGTTTCAAGTAATCAATATGTGTTTTGAATGGGAATCAATGTGTGTTTTAAATCGAGGTCCAACTGTGCTTGAAATGGCAATCAAAGTGTGATTTAAATCGAGGTCCAAATGTGTTTAAATTGCAATCCAAATAGATTATTGGTTAAAACACGTATTGGTCATCAGGAACATTTGTAAAAATTAAAATTCATGTTTTTATATAACGTTATCAATATTATCACATATAATTGTTTATTGGACAAAATATAGCAATACCATATTGCCAAACATTAGTTTGCATATCCATGTAAAAAGGCGTTTAAAGATATAAATCGTGTAGCATTCAAATGTGTAAATACATTTTTATTGAACAGAAAGCACTATTGTTTAATTGTTGTTTTATGTTCAAAAAACATTTGAAAAACCTTTGATTATTTTCGCGACGATTTATCGTTTATCCTTAATGTGTCTTAACGTGTGATGTGGTAACTAAAGTAGTTAATTATCAGATCATTACAACATAGTTTTCATATGTTCAATTCATGTAATAAGTTATACTCTTTTCCTTAGATAACACATGCAAGACGAGCGCCGTAGAATACAAGCATGGTACGGTACGAATGTTTGGTATTTGGCATAACATTTATTTTTCTTACGTTCTTTTTAAGATCAAAGAATTTTGCTCGAGTTTTGCTGACACTGCTAGTGGTATTCATAAGTAATCAACACTTGCTTTCGTCACGTGTCTAATTGCATTGCACAATTTGTCTCTGGCCATGAAAGAATCCCGTCTTCTATAATACGAAATTGGAATTAATATATTATCCCTGGAAGAAAATTTTCCTTTTAAAATTCACGACAACCCTTACGTTACTGTAATATCCATATTGAGCAAACTGTAATCTCACTTATTATTAAGATTTACAAACTATGTGCGTGCTACAATACCGTAATTACTCTAAGTTTTCGGACACTCTACATTTTCGGACTCCCCTTTCTTTGGCCACAATAAGTAAGTTTGCGTAGCCTGGTACTCCTAGCGAGGACCCTGTAGCAAGGTAGTTGCTGATTAGCTTGTAAAGCACAAGTTTACACGACACCAAGAGTTTAATTCTATAAAATCATATATCTGTAGGATGAATACGGTTCGCTAATTACTTATTGTGATCAACAAACTATGTACAGGCTACAACACTCCAAGCTCGGACCCCTGCAAGTATTGCACGTGCGTAGACGGCAAAGTGGAATGCGAGGACTACACGTGCCCGAAACTCACGTGCGCGGAATACGACCGGATTGAACCGAACGGAAAATCCTGCCAAGTGTGTAAAGAAAGTACGTGCATTTAAAACATAATACGATTGCGTAAAGTGTCATCTTAGATTAGCCTGTGCGCTCTGAACAAATAGTGGTACGATAGATAAAAATAAACGTGCATTTGAAACATAATACGAGTGCGTGAAGTATCATTCAAGATTAACCTGTGCAGTTTGAACAAAGAGTCATACGATAGAACGAAAGAACGTGCATTCTAAACATAAAGTATCATTCAAGAGAAAGATGTTCAAGATTTAAAACATTAATCATTTGCGTGATATGATTTTTTAACTTTAAGAAAATAATCATTTTCGTTATAAGGGTGTTGCACATATAAAACAAAATGAATGCGTTCGTTTTTGGTGTTTAAACTCGAAAAATGAAAAATATACAGCATAGAGTGACACTTAAAAAAAAGCTTAAGTCATCGCGCTAAAACGCAGCGCTGTTGTTTGTAGGCCCTTGTAGTTGCTATTTGACATGTAATGCAAACATACTGTTTCAGTTATACGACATGCTAAACCAATGATCCAACATAAACATGTGATAGTAAACGCAGAATACATAACCGATGTAAATTATATACAAACTCATTCACTTATGGTAAGTTTTCACTAATTTCAATTCCCATACGGTCGTATAATGAAACGGCCATATGTGAATGCGTTTTTGCGTTTTTGCTGACTTTCAGATTAATCTTAGCATCAATTTAAACAGGACATATTCATCTTTACAATTTGCAAACCAGATACCGCGTTCGGACAACGCTTATGCCCTGGTGGAAGCCTTTTCAGCATCCACGCATCGGCCCATTTAGTTTAAACCTATTTATTTTAGCTCGATTTCATCGAAAACCTAAGGCTTAATGAACGCTCTCGATTCAGTTTCCTGTGGCTAAGAATCGGTGCTTGGTGTCCATGGGGGAAACATTTATAAACGACAAAAAAATATATTTATTCGATGTCTATGTATAAGTATATATATGTTAACCCATCTGTGTTGGAGTATTACCAATTACTGACTTTATCCAAAAGAAACGAACTTGTCAAGTTGTGTAAATATATAAAGAAGCATTTGTACTTCGCAATTCATTGATCAATAATACCATTTAACCGGTATCACTTACAAATCTTTCTGTCATTATATGTTTAAAAAGTTTAAAATATGCATTTTCTTCATTTGTATATGTTTCATTTGTATCTAACTTAAATGTATTGAAAACGTTACATTATATAAATATTACATGTCTGACAGGGTGACAGTAAATTTGTAAACTTGAGGAAATACTGTCAACCGAGGCGAACAAATTTACTATCACCCTGTCAGACATGTAATATTTATTAAATTATACAGAAAACTCTATTCATACATGAACAATTTATATGAACCATGAACAATTTTAATATTCAATTATTGTATTAAATTTTAGCATCTGTTTACAACGGAAAATAAAAATGCGTACTGCGCATGCGCGAATGGGACAGTATATTTTGATAACATTCCGCATGGCATTGCTAAGGTAGCGGGCGACAGTATTTTGTGTAGGGGGCGACCGTATTTTTTTAACAGTGAATTTTTTCTTGCTGGGTCTTACAGTATATCTATGTCACGATGGCCTATGGGAGTTTAGCATTGTGAATACAAGTTAGGTATAAAACAACTTCTATGCTGTATTTATAAAGACGGTGTACGTATGTATAAGTTTAAATAAAATATCTGTTTTGTTCTGTTCTGTTTCTTGGTGTCGTGTTATTGTGTCTGGTGGCAAAACAGTATTGTTATAATTCATATTGTTTGTGTACTTGTCTGCAATCTTGAAATAAAATGTTTCGCTGACATTTGAAATTTGATTTGTAATTGCCACTTGACTTTATGAGAACCTTTTTGCTAGGAAACAAATATTAAAATATTGACATTTGCAAATGGACGTCCAGATTTCATCTTTAACAAGTTCAATACCAGTTAAACAACATGTTTAATGTTTAATATGATAATATTCAGTATATTTATCAATTCAAATTATGGTGTATGAAAATAGCCTTGACATACGGGTTTATAGTGTTTAATGTGTGTTTGTTATAACACAGACAAAACGTTCAAAAAATATGTTGTTCGCACACTGTAAAATATTGTTTATTCGTGGGACAATTATTTTCGTGGAATTTTAGATCAACGACTTTACCATAAACGTGGGAAAATGATCATTGAAAACTTAATATTTGTTAACAATATAAGAAAAACACGAAAATACGTGTCCACGAAAAAGTATATAGTTATGGGGTTATATATATATATGTGGGTCTTGCTCTTTGAAAAGGGGGTTTAATACATGTGCTTAAAATGTCGCCCAGATTAGCCGCTTTTATGATATTTTTCGTTTAAAGAAAGTCTCTTCTTAGCAAATACTAGTTTAGGCAGAAAGTGTTGTCCATGATTAACCTGTGCGGACTGCACAGGCTAATCTAGGACGACGATTTACGCACATGCATTATACCCTAGTTCACAGAGTGTTGCTCATATATAGGATTTTATAGATTATTTACGCCTTGCAACTAATCAAACATAATATTTCAGCTCCAAAATGGCTCACATAATCTTTTGAAATAAATTTAGGATACGTTACATAAGGTTTTTCTTTTGACAAATCGCGTTGTTCATCTTATATGGTATAAGTCGATAAAACAGATTTCTAAACATGTAAAGAACGTGAGTGCTTTAATTTCCCGATCGCTCATGCGCGCGTGCAATAACAGTAGTTTTCGCGCTGCATGCATAAGAGGCAAAGCTTACGTGCGGTGATCATTAAGCTGAATAACGTCTGGAAGTCCTTGTCTTTTATTTATTATATTATAAATGTCTGTATGACGATTATTAATGCGTACACTTCAGATAAGCAGATTAACATTTTATTACATAAAACTGACCATAAGATATTCTGCAACGAAATATGCTCTTTAAATGTCTGCAGCTGACAATAAATCTAAAACATTGTCACATGACTTTAGCAGCCACATCCTCTCAGACGCCACTCTGACCACTTGCCTTGACTTGCTACCACATCTGGGACCAATGCACACGGGTTGGACCGTACACGAATCTTGCTAAAAGTCTCTAGGCACTTATATGATCGGGAAAACTCATATTTATGAAAATCTTCACAAGAATAGTTCAATAGCTCAATACTTCAAGTCTTATCAAATATATAAACATTTGTTTCTTTGTTTTATATGCCAATTGATTTATTTGTCAGATAAACGCCTTCAAATGGGGAAAACGGTTTTTAAAACTTATTTATAGAAGATGGAAATGAAGTCGTGGGAAAAAACTGATTATTTTTTTTTATAATTGATTATCTTGTATCGCTCTACGCACTTATAAATAAATAATATGACACTGGATATTCATTTAATTTCACCTTATATTTATTTAATGGCTCTTGATATGTATTTAATGGCACTTGATATTCAATAAATGGCATGGTATATTCATTTATTGGCATTGAATATTCATTTAATATTTCAGGATATTTATTTAATTGAACTAAAGATTCATTTAATGGCTCTGGATATTCAATTTATGGCACCGGATATTCCTTTAATGGCACTGGATATTCATTTAATGGCTCGGGATAATCATAAAATGGCTATGAATATATAATTCGTGGCACCGGATATTCATGTAATGGATATTATATTCATTTATTTGTTTTGGACATTAATTTAATGGCACTGCTTATTCATTTAATGGCTCTGGATATTCATTTTATGGCTAAGCATATTCAATGGATGGCACCGGATATACATGTAATGGATATTCATTCAATTGTTCTGGATCTTTATTTAATGGCACCGGATATTAATAAAATGACACTGGACACCAATATGGCAAAGAAACACAACATACAAAAGTTACAATCGATTTATTTAACACGGGCTTACTTTTTTTGCATACATTTCTGAACGTTTGGTAAAGTCTGTTTTATTATACATACAATTACGTAAACGCATTTCAACAATGCAAGTCGAGTACTATGAATACTTGGCTAAAAGCATACGCATAAATTTTCGTCCCAGATTAGCCTGTGCAGTCCACAAAGGCTAATTAGGGACGACATTTTCCGCTTTGATTGTATTTTTATATTTAAGGAAGTCTCATATAAACACACATTCAGCAATCATATTTAGTTATTTGTTGATTTTTGTAGTGTAACAAACAATAAATATTATAGTGTTGATGACAGCAAATAAACAACGCTCGTGGGGTTCTAACGTAACGGAATAAAACGTGACGACTTAAATCAAAATGACTAAAGGTTCAAATCATGCATAATTGGTATAACTGATACCGTTAACATGGACAAACGATCGTCAAATCTATGATACGTTATCGAGCAATCTGTTCATAGCAATAAAAACCCATAGCACTGTGATCGGTATCCTAAGTATAATATCGGTAAGCTGTGTTGCGCTGGATGATGACGTCATCGACGAATTATCAGAGGTCAAGGCCGAGCAATAAAACGGAACTTTTGAAGTGCTGCCTAAGTAGGTTATTGTGTCGTGAGCTTTTGCTGGAAAAGAACAAAAAAGTAAACCAATCGGCTGCGTTACATTTCGCCAAATTGGGGCAAAATGACACCATGTGCCTTCTAATTTCAATGGCGCATAGTACCTTTTTGCACCAATAGGCAGCGTTACATCTAAACTTACAGATTTTAGCCGCTCCACGAACTAAATATAAACACATCCGCAAATGACCGACGCACATTTCCTCAGATTTTTTCACCAATATCAGAAATCCACAAATGCATGTGTCCACGAAAAAGTCATGTTTTGAAAATCCACGAGAACCACCACAACAATAACAACAACAACAACACCAATGTTTGCGTCTTAATGGCATTAATCATACATAATTACCTGCATGTATTATTTCACAGTGGAAACATGGATTGATAAAATTCATATTTAGTCTACGTTACATGGATTGATAAAATTCATATTTAGTCTACGTTAACCAAACAATCTTACCCGTAACGCACACGGACGAATATTTTTCTGAACACTTGTCCTTCTTCACCAGTCCGTCCATGTCGAGCAAGTAGCATAGGGGTGTATTGATGGGCGCTGAAAAAGACGGTTGTTGCAGAGCCTCGTTCTAGGAAAACTGGCCTTAATGCATGGGAGTACAGTGTCGTCCCAGATTGGCCTGTGCAGTCCGCAGAGGATAATCAGGGACGATACTTTCCACTTCACTTGATTTCCGGTTTGAAGATAACCCCTTTAAACGAAAAAATCAATAAAAGCGGAAAATGCCGTCCCTGATAAGTCTCTACGGACTGCAAGGCTAATCTGCGATTATGCCCAGTTTTCCCAGAACAAGGCCCAGATGTTTGTGATAATACGCATTACTTTACACGAATATTATGTTTTTATGTTATCATATTTTCATATTTGTCCTATTGTTACCATACCTCTAATTTTAGCACAAGGATTCGTTTCACCATATTGTTATATTGTATCATACTATTCTAAAACAAATAACTGATCACATACTTACAAGAATGAAAATGTTATTTATCAAAGAATCAAAACAAATTAGTGTAAGATAGACATCTATCGAAATTCAAATCATTTTTACAATTCCTTGACAAGTTTTGAAAAGCATCTATTATTACATTTTACACTACATTTGCTGTTAAAACATCTTTTATAAACATTTCATGGGTGAGATATTTTAATTTTAAAAGTTTCCGAAACCAAAATCAGCCTTTAAGGCACCGTTATTAAATAAGCGAATATTGGAATATCCTTATTATTAATGTTACGTTAATTTTCGTTGTCGTATCCACGACTTTAAGACAAACACCTTGGCAAGTTATCAGGGCAAATTATCGTTCCTTTCTCAAAAAAAATCTACGAATTTAAGTGTTCACGAAAAAGTTTTTTTGAATAACACAGTTAAACACCGAAGAAAATGAATGATTTTTCGGTGTTAAAAATTTCCACACCTTCGATGTCAAATTTTTGGACCCAGAAAGGAACCTGAATGATGTCTGCAGAAATCTGAAAGTCGTTCAGGTCATTAGGACTTATTTTAGGAAAGGAAAAATTGCTCTTTGATAGAAGTTGTGCGCACTGAGATTTCGCCGTTTCCAGGACAAACAAACCGGTTTCAAACGAACTTGTATCTGAAATTGAGATCAAGATAGGCATATGGGAAGACCACCTACAAACGTAATCAGAAACATATGTGATGCATGTATTCATAATTTCAGATCAAATGTATGGGTGTATCAACATGTTACCATATAGACGTATGAATTGAAGTTCTGGATAATCTGGATAACAGTGGGTGTTATGTTTGTTAAGAATTGAAAATGATATGAATTAATATTGTGTGCCACCGTTAAGTTTCCATTTACATGGAAATACTGTTTAAGAGTAAATAGTCATAGCAAATCTATATATATGCACAGTCTGAATACCTGATTATATGATGTAACACAAACACTTATCACTATAACATACGTATTGATAATTAATTTACCATTCATACATCTCGTTCGGGCTTCCTTGTGAGTCTCGAGTTGTGATATTGTGAAAGTTCGTTCTGCAACATAAATCGGGGTTATTGGAATACTGTAAAATCGTTTTGTATTCGACGGCATGACATTTCGTGTTTGATCTTTAGTGAATTCGTGCATTTTTATTTTCGCCAAAAACTTAAAACAAACAAAAACGACAAACAACTAATTATTCGTTGATATCTGAAATTCGTGGATCGATCAATCAACGAAATTAACATAAAGTCTTGCCGCATAATTACTACTGGTTTTTGGATAATTATATAGCTAAAGAGCAGCACTAAGTTTTGTTGAATTGTGTAAAACTTGATAATAGTATATGCAAACATTCTTAAATATTTAATGTGCGTTTATACCATGTGTTTTTGTTGCTTTTTGTGATCTTTTATCTATAATATTATAGAAGGGTAATATAGAGTTTAACTTGATACATATAATTGTTTTAATCTTCTCAAATATGAGTATTTCTATAGTTAAGGTAGCATACATATACATACTCA
This sequence comes from Dreissena polymorpha, assembly GCF_020536995.1. Taxonomy (NCBI): domain Eukaryota; kingdom Metazoa; phylum Mollusca; class Bivalvia; order Myida; family Dreissenidae; genus Dreissena; species Dreissena polymorpha. The sequence continues at coordinate 34,080,549 of NC_068369.1, forward strand.
GAATCAACGAATGTTTCGCAAAATGTTTCGTAAAACAAAGTTAACCCATAAAACAACCAGTGTTTCTTATAGCAAAAGCCAAAATTTCAATGCTAGATACTGTACGGTAACATAGATTTAACAAGATACAAAACGCTCGTTTTTTTTTAAATTTTTTAGGAACAATTTATTCTATTTTTATTTCCCGCGACCATATCTATTCCTACGACACACGAACACTAACTTGGCACGTGAACATGTGTTGAATATATAGTCCCAGAAAAAAAACCAGAGCAATTTGTATTTTGTTAAATCTATGTTACCAGACACTATCTAGCATTGAAATTTAGGTACTGCTATAAGGAACATTGATTGTGTATGTGTTAACTTTATTTTACTGAATATTGTACGAAATATTCCTTGATATGAGTGTTAATGGGCGTTTAATGGTTATTTTTGTATTTGAGTGCCGTTGTTTTGAAAATTATTTATTTACGTGTACTAAGGCCTGTGAGTAGATCGACTTCAACGCCGTAGAGCCAAACGGGATATGTGGTATTCAGGTCAGGACGGCCGCGATCCATCCACATCGGCCAGCTGAGCATGGTCTGGTTGTTACGATGACATGCCATGTGCCAGCTATACCAGTCTCTTAATACGTCGGCGTCGGGTGCTATTAAAGAAGAATACAAATTCAAATAAGACAGCGATTAATATGGCCCAATTGGTTATTGTCGGCTCGGGTACTATGTTTCTCAATTCTAGCAACACATGCCAAGTACCTGGGTAAGGTTTCTCAATTCTGGCAACAAATGCCAAGTACCTGGGTATGGTTACTCAGTTTCAGCAACACATGCCAAGTACTTGGGTATGGTTTCTCTCAATTCCAGCAACAGTTTCTCAATTTCAGTAACACATTACACGTACCCGGGTATGGTTTCTAAAAACTTAAAGGCCATTTGCGCTAACAACTTAATTAGCTTTATCAAGTTATTTGTGTGCCTTAATTGTTCCCCTTTTTACTATGTTTGCAAATTGTAAACAAATGTGTACGCTCGAATAATTTGCATATGTTTGATAATATAATTTGCCAACGCAAATACCTCATTTGTTTTAGCAAAGAATCAGAAATAAACGAGTGTACGATTTTATGAAACAAAATTTTACTTACTACGAAATTTTATGCCGACATATATACATGATTTTACAGAAATAAAACATCAGAACTTCACTTGCCTGCTTGTCCGACCAACAGTGACAGGAACACTAACATCTTGGAAGAATTCCTGAACGTCGTCATGTTACACGTAATTCTGAGCATCATTTCAAGCCCGCATATTACTGTTCCGTTTCTTTATCACATATGGATCAGATCAAGTGTGTGTCGTTACAATAAGTAACCTAATTTTGTGTGTATACCTGCTGTGTTGTTTTTGTGTTAGGTATTGTATTCCGTTTGGAGAAAGTGTCTTGTCTCATATAAACGTATTGCACATAAATATTCCGATTTGTGCAACATCTATTTAAATCTCCAGAATGAATTTCATTTCAACAAAAATGACTTCAATTATTCTTCTTGCACCGTTAATTTGTGAAATAGTCACTCGTTAAGGAGATTCTCTGCACTTGTAAAGGATGTCGCAATAAGTAAATTATTGAAACAAGCAAGAACATATGTTGTTCGTGAAAATCGCAATAAAATCGCATTACTAGAAACAATGTTAAGATGAAAATGACCTGTTCCTTTAAATAACTTCCTTGTAGCATTGTGAGCATTTTCATTAGACTTTAAAGCCGCATATGGCGCCGATTCTATGGTATAAAACTTGGATGCCACATAAGGACTAATTAAAACAATTACAACACGATACAATGACTTTCTTATCAACACACTAAAAGCACTTGAATGCCGGCATTTTCCTCTATTATACGGAAGTTAATTGTATATAAAAGTTTGAAGTCAATAAATGCCCCATGGCGTGCACGACAATGTTTGTTAAAGATAAACTGTAATCGAGTTTACTTGTCTCAACCGCAGCGCAGAGATTTGACGGGCACCAGCATAGGATCAAATCCCTGCCTTCATGGCCAACCACATGGAGATAGCCTAGCCGCGTGATACAACAATTTTAACTTTGTTATTTTTACATTTTTTACGTTAGGTAAAATTGTTTTTATACTGAACCTAAACCTATTCACTTTTTTCAAAATGTAGAAGACAGTTATACTCCTTTTTATAATATAATACTCAAACCATTAAAGCAGACTCGTACCAAATTTGGTAGGATTTTCTTGTGATTGTGTGAAAGCAAGGAACGACATCTCTGTGTGGAGATTGTACGTGTATGTGTCTTAAATGATCCGTTTCATGTTCATTTAACGCTAATTGGGAAGTTCAGCTCAGAGGAAAGGTGGCGAATAATGTACACAAACTGTTTGATAGAGTTAAATTTCATTATCTTATCAGAAATGCATTTGGCGACAGAATATAGCAGCGATGCCCAACAGAGAATTGTTATTTCAAATTCGTCATGGTCAAATTCCTACACACCGTCATAACCTAAGAAGGGGACATCCGACTGTATTCACTGCGTATTGGGATTAAATGTAGACTCATGTTGGTTGGATGCAATGTTAGCGAGTGTATTAAAATACTTCTAACAATAAGTATACGACCAAAACTTACGAATCGTACGTAAGATCACGTTAAGAGCTGTTGATAGACCGGCCTCCTGGATAGTAAAACGCGCGCATACGAAAGTTATAAACTGCACCTACCCACAAATCACGCTTTAAAAAATCATTACTATTGTTTTCTCGAGCCCATGTTGATACTCGCGCACGCAGCGATAATTTACCATTAACCATCTGAATTGTTAAAAAAGTGGTCATCTTCTTGTCGCAATCTGTAAAAACATCGCTTCTAAATAGTGTTTTGCCGGTTCGGATGCGTGTAGTGTCAATTGCATCAAAATGAAATTTATTTGTAAAAGAAACACATAATGCTGATTTAAAGGAATAAATGCTATTAAAAATCTCAGACCAAGCGTCGATCATCGGAATGGTGCCAATAAATGAGCATCGCTGTGGGAAAACCGGGTTTAATGCATGTTCGTATAGTGTCGACCCGATGAGACTGTGCAGTCTTACAAACAAGTTATATGTGAAATACTAAACTAGTTTCACTTGGCGCCGATATAATGGTCTTAAGACGTTTCAAGATAGTTCATAATTTCGTGTTGCTACAATGGGGAAACAATTACATGCAAGTTGTTCATACCTCTGGAACTTCCTCAAGTATTGTATGAGATTAAATGCAGTCTAAGTATAATATAATATGATCAATATTTTTTCATTTGCGCCTCGTTTTGTGAAAACGGGGCTTAATTCATATGCGTTAAATGTCGTTTTGATAAGTCAAGTTCAAGCAGGAACGACACGTTCCGCCAAAAATGGATTTTCGCCAAGATGAGACTTCCTTTAAAGAAACAAAAACATAAAAATAAAGAGGCAAGAGTTACCATAAGAGGACACTTTAAGCCCACGCATTAAGTCATTTTGTTTTATTTCAGAGTTTATTAACAGGTCCCAGTGTGATAAACTTTTCATGCGTGTGTATTTTATATGTGAAATAATACCACATGCATGTTTGATATAAACGGTAATAACACCGTTGCGTAGTGGACATGGTGTCTGCCTACCGACCAGCGAAGTCATGGGTTCAATCCCTATTGAGGGAGCGTGCTTAAGATCTCCCCAATTGACACCCAACACTGGTTCTTGTCCCAGATAACGGACTCGATAGCGTTTCAAATAAGCCTTAGGCTTTCTATGCAATCGTCCTAAAATAAACAGGTTTTAACTTAACGGTAATAACACAATTCCGCCAAATTTTCGTATATTTTATATATAAAAGGCATTTGTCTCATACGATATATCGAGTATTATATGTGAGCCGTGATTCATTATAAATATGAGCATCACTACTGGGTCTAAATGCATCTAAATGCATGTTCTTCTTTAAAATCTCATAAGCACTCAAAATCAACAAATAATTCGTAAACTATTTCGTCAAATAAAGTTAACCCATACAAAACAGAGTTACTTAAAGCATAAGCCAATATTTCAATGCTAGATGTGGTATGGTAACATAAATTTAACGAGAAACAAAATGCTAAATGTTTTGTGTCAACACAATTCTCATGTGAATTTCCCTCGACGATATCCGAACATTTACGAGCGAACGCGAGATTCGCTTCGGGAAACTCATGAGAACTACATGAGAAGACAATTGCTCGTAAATGTTTGGAAAATTAAAGAGTATCTTGTAAGCGTGTCCTGTAAGAAAATTAGTACATGTTTAATAAACAGTTGCGATATTAGATGCAATGATTTATTCCTTTCAAATATACATTATTAAGCACAGGTATTTGAAAAAAAAATTGGTCCTTACATATATAATAAGAGTAAAGGTATCCAACGATGATTTCACAAGTGTATTGAATAACACAATGCAACAGCATAAACGATCAAACAATCCACACATATGTCGTTGTGGTTGCCAGCAGGAAGGGTCTATCTATGATAAAACACCTTTTATTTGATGAAAATCGTCCAAGTGTGTCCAAAACAGCCAAAAGTTTCACAAATAGCACCCCAAAATGAAAGTGTGTAATTCCGGACGTCCAGCTGTCAGTAATGAATGAAGGCGATTTTCGGTCGATTATTCACACTTAAACAAGAACTTTGCTATAAACTCCACGTACGTTTGTCATTTACTCAGTTTGCCATCGAACTACGTCGTTCTTAGGTAACGGCACAACAAAAATACTCAGAAAAAGTAGAAAATACACCAAATATTATATTTTATGTTCAAACTGAATCCATTTTATTGATGGAACGCGGTAAATTTTTATCTTGTTATCGATTGGTTGAATAAGTCGTAAATTATAGAACAAGTTTACCATTTTTATTTTCAACCAATGGAAACGTCTTCTGTCCGTAACACCGATTTCTGCCTCAAAATGATGGTCGTGAAAGTGAAAGCACACTAAATGTGTTGATTCTTCTGAATTTCCGACTTTTTGCCGTTCAACTGGGACTTAAGAACGCCGTAGTTCGAAGACAAACTTAGTAAATGAAAAACATTCGTGGACTTTATAGCCATGTTCTTATTTTATTGTGAAAAATCGACCGAAAATCGCCTTCATTCATTACTGACAGCTGGACGTCCGGAAAATTACACACATTTATTTTTTTGTATCATATTTGTGAAACATTTAGCTGTTTTGGACATACTCGGTGGATTTTCATTAAATAAAGGTGTTTTATAATAGATAGACCCTTCCTGCTGGCATCCACAACGACATATGTGTGCATTGTTTGATCGTTTATGTTGTTGCATTGTGTTATTCAATACACCTGTGAAATCATCGTTGGATACCTTTACTCTTAATATATATATAAGGACCACATTTTTTTCAAGTACCTGTGTTTTTAACCATATCATAAATCTATCTCCAAACTTCTATCTTCTACCATAACTTATAAATTGCATAATGCTTATTATGTAAGCTATGCGCGTGTATAAGTTTTACTGCTGAATAAATGTTGTTGTTGTTGTTGTTGCTGTTGTTGACTACTTGCTCTATGTTGAAAATTATGTAAACGATCAAATAATGTGCGGTACCGTGATGTGACGTTCGAAAGAAAGTACATGTCGATTATTCCCTAAACAATTGCATTTAATGACAATTTGTATTTTTCGATATGTGATGTGATTCTTTGGAAGTGTTCTCATAAATGTCTAACATTTAGTACAGAGACAATATATTTAAGATTGAAATTGCAAACTTGCAACCTAAACAGAGGGGAAATTCTTGTGCCAAACAAGATGGCGACGTCCATACCGAGACATGTACTTTACGCCGTTTTATACTCTTTATTAGGGGATCTGTAGTTTTGGGACCCGTTAAGAAATTTCGAAGCCAGTTAGATCGAGATATAGAGCTAATATTTATAGGATATCAACGCCAATAACTTTCTTGCCGTTATGGATCGACAGTGAACGGTATTTTGCCAATAATTAAAAGTAATGTAATACTGAGACACTTCGAAGTTGTCAGGATAGAACAAACGACCGAGTTAAAGTTTAACAAATCTATTCAAATCGTAGAACGCGACTTAAGAAGTTTGGTTTACGAATAAATAACTATAAGTATGATGAAGGTGCGCAGCATCACTGTTACTTGATTACTATTTTAAATAACTTAAAAGAATACTTAAGAGTTTACAGAACTATTCCCTACCATTATGATGGCTTTAGCTTAAGCTGGTAGGTTTCCGACTTTTAAATGACGTGGATTTTGAGTCATTGACCGAGGTGAAGAATCCGTGATGCTGCGCGCTATTTATAGTGAAGATGCTTTAGGATTCCGAAACTTAGGCGTCCCAACCAATCAACGTGCACTTAGGAATTCCTTAACCAATAAAACAAGTTTACAAAGAGCCATTTTCCTAAACAGCATTTTGGAATCCTAAATCAACAAAGTAAGTCAATAATATGAGTTGTTACATTATAAACAGCAATTTGTATTAAAACACATAACATTAATACATAATATCAGGCAGAAATATTCTGCAGTTAAATTCGGTTAAACATTTTAATGATACAATGGAAACATAAAACTATATGATGCATAGGCTTTCTACGCCTAACAAAATAGTTCCAAAGCATTTGCAACTGGAACATAACTTTACCAAAATGCAATACACAAATGCACCCTTAGATTAATAATACAAGTGAATGCCATTAATTTTGGAGAACAATAGTTAGGAATAGCAAATTATATTGTGCAATTGAAAATGTAGGTCGTATTCCTACACAGCTGGCTGACAGCGTCATAGTAAACAAACATGGAGCGTATTTTTTGGATTGGAATTACTGAATTGTGACAAACAATGGATTGTAAGCAAGTATCTGGAGTTAATAAAACATATGTAAGTAGATTTAATTGATAATATCATAACTATTACATATTACATTTCCCCTACCTTAAAGAAATAAACTCCTCCTGGAGTTTGAAATGTACAAGCACAAGTACTTTTTTTATGTCATTAAATTTAAACAGTCATTTAAAACATATGATTTAATAAAATTTAATTATTTATACTAAACAACTTTAAACATTCAAAGTTAACATGACATCTTCTTCCTTCAGGGCCTGACTGGAATGTCCTTGATGATGGACAGGAGAGGATCGTCTTGATGTTCTGGGAGGGTCCTTAGTATCGTCGATTTGACTTCAATTGGGAGAGAGCTGACGCCGCTGGCAATCTCTCGGACTGTTTCGTGTAAGTAGTGGCATGCGAAGGCCCTTCTGGTCAGTGGGGCAATGCCTCTGCTACCCCCTTCCAAACGTAATTGGTCTTCTGTTCCGGATGAGGCAATTACGCTCGTACAAGGTTTACGCTGGCCACCAAAAGGATGAAGGAACCTATCTCCTGACTGCCGATTACTTACACTGGAGTATGCTGCAACATCCATCCTCCAGTCCACTGCTGTATCATGGAGCATCACCAACCGATGTCTGTTGGACCACCAATTTCAGCACCTGATGCTCCCTGGTACAGCAGGTATTCTCCTGGACAGCAATGGAAAGGCCCGCCACTACTTACACGAAACAGTCCAAGAGATTGCCAGCGGCATCAGCTCTCTCCCATATAGTTTCATGTTTCCATTGTATCATTAAAATGTTTAACAGAATTTAAATGCAGAACATTTCTGCCTGATATTATGTATTAATGTTATGTGTTTTAATACAAATTGCTTTTTATAATGTAACAACTCATATTATTGACTTACTTTGTTGATTTAGGATTCCGAAATGCTGTTTAGGAAAATGGCTCTTTGTAAACTTGTTTTATTGGTTAAGGAATTCCTTAGTGCACGTTGATTGGTTGGGACGCCTAAGTTTCGGCATCCTAAAGCATCTTCACTATAAATAGCGCGCAGCATCACGAATTCTTCACCTCGGTCAATGACTCAAAATCCACGTCATTTAAAAGTCGGAAACCTACCCGCTTAAGCTAAAGCCATCATAATGGTAGGGAATAGTTCTGTAAACTCTTAAGTATTCTTTTAAGTTATTTAAAATAGTAATCAAGTAACAGTGATGCTGCGCACCTTCATCATACTTATAGTTATTTATTCGTAAACCAAACTTCTTAAGTCGCGTTCTACGATTTGAATAGATTTGTTAAACCTTTACTCGGTCGTTTGTTCTATCCTGACAACTTCGACGTGTCTAAGTATTACAGTAATAGGGTAATTAAACGGGAAAAAATACCTGTCTCGCCATGGGCGTCGCCGTATTTTTTGTCACGTGATTTCCCTCCCCCCCCCCTCTGTTAAATGCCAGTCACAGCCATTAAGGATCTGGGGTTGTAGGTTATAATACCGAAATTACTATGGCCCAATAATATTGTTAACGTTTGAGAAAGCAGATGGGGTAATCATGTGATAGTCAAGATGGCGACGTCCATGCCGAGGCAGGTATGTTTCGTCGTTGTATACCCGTCATTTCTTTATTACTTGTATTTGTTTTTAAGTGCTGCTCAATTTCCAGCCAGCAAAAAAGTTACTGGCGTCAATGTCGTATTAATATTCTCTCTATATCTCTACTCGCTGCGAAATTGCTTAGCTGGATGACCTAATTATAGCTCAACGAAGAAAATGTGCGGGGAGTAAAGTAGAGATATGAAGCGAATTTAAATACGAAATAAACGCTAATCACATTTTTACTGATATGGCTGGACAGAGTGCGTGATTTAAAAACTAAACAAAAGTAATAAAGGTTATAAAACGGCGAAAAATAACTGTCTCGGCAAGGTTGTACTAGTTTTCATATATTGTGCCGTATTTCTTAAAACACTCTCTGACTGGCGACACTGTAAAACGTTTATTGTCAAATTATGTATTTAATTTTACGAAATGACATTGCATTTGAAATGAATACTCATTTTCTTAAAATTTAAAATAAGTCTCGCCAATTTATGACATAACATTACTAGCATCGCAATATAGTTTAATTTCACCCAATGTGATAATAATTTAATAAGCACATAATTATGAAAAAGGAATGAAAAAACACAGCATGTACATAAAATAAATATCACTTATTTCTTCAACAAATGTTATAATTATTATTCCCAACGACGACCGTATACATTCCCGCTGGCATCCTGGTGTGATATCGTCACGGTTGTTTGTTTATTAATTAAAGGTCGACACGCCATGTGCGCTTTCGATATGTGTATCACTGTCTTTCTGATATGCTGAAACTATTGCCAAGTGACTGTAAGCGTTTTGTTCTAAAATGAACGGGGATGGTTGCCTTTTCAAGGTCGACACTTCATATGTGTTTTTCATGTTTAAATCTCTCTCAGGTTTCTGATTGGTTGGAACTATCGTCACGTGATTGTTAGCGTTTTTGTTTAAAATGTTCACGGATGGTTGCCTTTTCAAGGTTGACACGTCATATGTGTTTCCAATATTTGAATCTCTCTCAAGTTTCTGATTGGTTGGAACTATTTGCCACGTGACTGTAAGCGTTATGGTCTAAAACGGTCACAGGAGGTTGCCTATTCACGAGCGACACGTCATTTATATTTTCAGTATTTAAAACTCTCTCAAGTTTCTGATTGGTTGGAAATATTACCACGTGAATGAAAGCGTTTTGTTCTAAAATGGTCACAGAAGGTTGCCTATTCAAGATTCAAACGTCATTTATATTTTTAATATTTGAATTTTTCTCAAGTTTCTGATGTGTTGGAACTATTACCTCGTGACTGTAATCGTTTTGGTATAAAATGGTCACAGAAGGTTGTCTATTCAAGGTCGACACGTCATATATATTTTCAATATTTGAATCTCTCTCAAGTGTCTGATTGGTTGGAACAATTGCCATGCGACTGTAAGCTATTTGGTCTAAACTTGTCACGGAATGTTGCCTATTCAAGGTCGACACGTCATATTCGTTTTCAATCGTTGAACCATTTTCGCGTATCTCATTGGCTGGGACTATTGACATGTGACTGTAAGCGTGAACCAATGCCACTCGGCTATTTGATTTATTCGTCGCTTTGGAAGTGGAAATTCTGTCGTATTTGCCCATAATAACAGACGCACGGGGACGGGCAATGCTCGGCCAGTCATCCGGAAAGTCAGATGGCGTGGCATATTCGCTGACGTGTAGCTGACGTGACTGATTTTGTAGTGCAGGAAATCTTTAGAATAAACGAGGGCGTCAGTTGATTCAGAAATGCCGTCGGATATACTTAGCCGATAGTCCTCGTTCGCTTTCCTATAAGACAAAAGCTTAGTATGATTTCGTTTATATTTCATCAAGTAAATCTATCCTGAAAAAAAGTTTCAAGATCTGTTGAGAAACTCATTTAAAATCTCACTCAAAGACATTAAACCGTAACACATATATGGCGGTTTTCATGTATTTGAATAAAGTTTTACACTTACTACAAAAAGAGCGAATAGATGTTATTGATCGAAATGAGAATGCACAATCTGCTAATTATAAATAATTAAAAATAAATAACAATGAGAAAAGCGTAGGTAAAACAGGGTTTAACGCATTTGCTGTCTGATCAGGCTAATCAGGGACGACGCTTTTCGCCTTAACTGGAATAACGTTAAAGAGATGTGTTATTTAAAGGGAAATTTCCATATAATCGTAACGTGTCGTGCTTACTTAACAGGTTAATATGGTAATTCACTTTACGCAGATGCATTTCGCCCCGTTTTCTTAAAGCGCGGCTTAAATAAATTAGACAATTCCGGACATGTAGCGTTTGGCGCAGAGGGACCCCATTAACTTAAAATGAATTACACCAGGACTTCCCCTAGCTCAACAATTTCTTTAGCCAAATTCGCCTTGCAATGGAAAATTCTTCTATTTTTTGCTATTTTAATGTTTTAATACACAAAGTAGAAAATACCTTTTGATTTTACAGCAGATAAATACTGCGAATACAATGCCGGTGGCGACTGCGACCCCCATGACTGTGACCGTTGATATAATAATGATTTTTTCCATCGTGGATTTTATGTATCTGAAAAGACAGAAGCAACACCGTTATTTCTCGTATACATAATTCTATTATTTATAATATAGAGATGTAAAAGGATAAAGAAGAAGTAGATATTATATAGAGAGTAGTATAGAGAGTAGATAGAGAAGATAGATTATATCGATAATCTATATAGATAGATATATAGATAATAAAATAAATAAAGATAATATATTATATATATAATATATATATATATAGAATATAGTATATATAATAGATATTTGCAATATTACTATATTGTATTATTATTTATCATTAAATAATTATATAAAGTATAATCTATATTATCTTCATGTATAATTTACTATATATGATCATAATATATAATATATAACATTAATCTGCTTTCGCCGTGTCAACAAAGCACCCGTCTAGCGGTCTGAGAGGAGCCTGGACATGATCATAGTGAGTCCAGTCTTAAGAGTCCAGTCTTAAGACACTAAGTCATGATTCTACCCAGGACACGGACTCAATCGTGTGTGTGTATATATATATATATATATATATATATATATATATATATATATATATATATATATATATATATATATATATATATATATATATATATGTGTATATAAAATATATATATATATACAATATAATAAACATTTTAAATTATGATGATGCTATAATTATAATTCAAAATGTGCAATACGTATATACATACTTGAGTGAAACATATAAACGTACAATATTAATGCGATAAAAGGTTCGAATAACATAAATGCACAAGATTAAAACAACATTCTATCAGCTTTTGCAAGTTTTCGGCAATTCGTTTTATTGTACAGTCTATATTTAAAAAATAGACTCGCTCTGTGATTACGGGGTTTAATGCATGTGGCTGCACATACTAATCTGGGGCGACACTTAACGCACATGCATTAAGCCCGTTTTTCCAGAACGAGGTTTAATTTAATACGTAACGTCTACGATTTAAAAGAACGAATATAATCATGTGTGTGTAGAGATATAATAAGACTATAATAAGTTCTTAATTACATTGCGAAACTGTTCCAAAATTAAAAAAAAAAATAAGTAAAAAGTTGAAAAATAAAATAAAGTTCTTGACTAGAATGAAGCAGAAAATATCCTACTGGAACACTGGTTTATTTTGATGTTAATCTCTGTATCTATAACTGTTGAATGACCTATTTCGGTAATAAACTTCTTTAAACCCATCTAAGACTTAATATTGTTAACCAATAAACGGATGTCTACCGCCGTTGGGTGATTTGAGTGGACAATTAAAATAATCTGTTCACAGCTTTCTCCCGTGACAGTCTGAGTAAAATCTGACACGTGAAATGGGGCATGCTAACGGCTCGATTTAAACAGGTGCTAAATATGTTTGATAAACAACTTAATCAATTATCATCGAAGAACACACTTATGGCTTTCAAATAGCGAAGTTGTTAACACTAATCACATGTCAAGATAATTAAATTATAGTTTCCGTATTTCATGTAAAGATAATTAAAGACAATAATACTTATATTATTTTATGACTATAAATCTATTCTGATATTATGTGAAATGCTGAATTTAACTGTTTTTATGGCTATTATTTGCTGATGTTCCTTACGTATAAAGAATAAATATATTTTTTTTTTGTGCAAAGCACGATTAACTTATGAGAAAAACAAAACAAAAAGAAAGTGTGTATAAATATCTATGAATTTAAACCATTACTCGAATCTAATTTTTCTGTTAAAACCGCTTTATTATTTATTTTCATTTCGTTAAGATCTATAAACTGTAAAAGTTAAGTATTATAAAATAAAGTTATTTTCTGTGTTTCCTTTGAAAAAAAGTACTGAAGTCGTCATTATTATTTTCGTGAATTAATGAACACGCAAACCTGTTTGGGCATACCTGTTCCCTTTTTTACACATACAAGTAAAAAAGTGCCAAAGAAACCCATGGTGCAAAACCGATATTTTAGGGAAAATGATGGAAAAATAAGTAAAAACTTGCATTTCTGGAATCCTAAATAACTTAAACAAATATTCATCTTAGAGTGTTCATATCTTTAAAAAGTATCATCAAATAAGGTTTTATAATTATGAGCATTTATCAAACCTTTATTTAAATCGAAATTTAACATTCAAAAAAAACTTTTAAAGAAGGTCGCTATCGACCAAAATATAATTTCATTGTATTTTTATAAGCCTTACATAGAACATTATTTTAACAAGCCATCATAATAATAAAGTAACATGATTTAAAAAATACACTTTAATGATTGCTGCGCAGTGTGCATAAGCATAATTTTCGGAGTGCTGTTATTTCGGACAGGTACATTACAGATCGAAGCAATTTGTCATATCCCATGTTGACAAGCGCGCGGTATCGCGGTATTGAGCAAAACAACCGCAATGTTATCACGCGCTTCTCACCTAAACGACCCATGTTTAATCCCCGTTCGCGGAAGAATGTGAGTTTGGTTGTTGGTCACCATGCTGGACAGGGGGGTGGAGTGCCTCCGAGTACTCCGGCTTCCCCCACAATTTAAGACCACAACACAAATTAGAAAATTTGTTCAAAATTGCTAAATAGCTGGACATTGCATCAGTTATACATTAAGCGTCCCAACTTTCATGAGATTTGTAAGTTACTACGGTATGAGTGCTGGAACACACTCCGTGTCGTCTCATAATGAAGCCCAAAGCGCAGCTGGACCTCATAAACATATATACACTCACACGCGCGCGCGGTTTTATCGCCGGATTAATAACGACGCAAAATAAATCGCCGCGGAAAGACACCGCCGCGGTACGCAGTGGACATCCGCTGTTAATTCATGAAGTCTGCGGAGATTATTAACAGATTTATTTAAATTTAAAAATACAACTTTCTATTTCCAATTTTGTAAATGAATACAAATTAGGCATACTTTGTAATACATCTTGTAAATTTAAAATTCTGTTATATTAACCTACACGGATGCATATATTTCTTTGTTTTACATGTATATGTGTACATGTCGGCTTTGAGGGCAAAAAATCTCTGCGCAGAGATTTGACTGGAACCAGCTTAGCTGGATCAAAACCCTGCCTTCATAACCAATCACGTGATCATAGCCGAGCAACGTCGTACACTAATTTTACCGGTGTTATTTTTATTTTCTTCCATATAATTTATTTTTCATAATGAACCTAAATTTATACGTGATTTTAAAAATATAAAACAAAATGATACTACTTTGATTAATATAATACTTTAACCAATAAATAAAATCTTACCAAATCTGAAATGATTTTCTTGTGATGGCAATGGTTGTATTTGAGAGCAAGGAACGACAACTCTGCGTGGAGATTGCTTTTAGGGCTTCAAATTCGTAATAACGGATGTAAAAGGCTGACTGTCAAGTCAATGTGCATTGATATTGCTTACCTACTTGCGCTCGATTGGTCATTGTCCGCTCGGGTACTTCTTTAATGTATCCCGGGTAATCTTAAGTACCCCGGTTACGGAAAATATACTAAAACCTACCAGGCCGATATAGACTGTACTCGAGTATTATTCCCTCCCGAAATCCGATGTCGTAAAACGCGCAACGGAATATGAAACAAAATTTTCTTTGAACAAAATCTGCCGCAACATTCTTTTTTGTATGAGTTTCGATAATATAGAAGCCATTTTACAAAATATTGACATACATTTTAATAAAATGAATGTGGGAAAAAAGCCGATTACAACCAATTAAGCTTTAGAATTTCCGGGTACGTTTTAGTAAACTTTCCGTTCCGGGGAACATTTAAGTATACTAAAGAGTACCCGGGTACATTTTGGTCACCGTGGTGTAGCGGATATGGTGTCCGCCTAGCGTTCGGGAGGTCAAGGGTTCGAATCCTTATGCTGGTGTTCTTTAGATCTCCCACAAAGACTCCAAGTATTGGTTGTAGTACCAGGAAACGGACTCGAGAGCGTTTCAAATAAGCCGAAGGCTTTCGATGCAATCGAGCTTAAATGAATAAGTTTAAACTAAACTATCTTAAGTAGCACCCGAGCCGACAATGACCAATCGAGCCTTACTTACAATGTATACAAAGATGCGTGCAAAATGAAAACTTTTTTAATGTACATGATCAGTATGCATTTACACACCGATATTCACAACAATAAAAAAGTCCACATCAGCGGTTAAAACATCATTAAGTTTATTATGGCGTTCTTGTCTATAAAAATAGAAATAAAATGTATATCTTTAATTGCGTATTTTTGGTTTCAAGTTTCCAAGTTTGTTGTATGTATATATGTTGGCTCTCTCGGGATTAAACCCTAGACCTCTCGCACCCGAATACTCAAACCATTAGATCAACGAGGATTGCCTTTGATCACGACTACTAAATAATATATCTCAACATATCGAAGGCATAGATTGTCATTATTTTACTTAAAAAAGACTGTATAGAAACAATACGTTGTGCTCGTCCGGGATTTGAACCCGGAACCTCTCGCACCCTAAGCGAGAATAATACCCTTAGACCAACGAGCCGTACGTATGGTGACGTTTCTTGAATAGTTCTTATATTTGATCTTTGATAAAGCCATTACATCGCGATAACGGTAATAATTTTTAAAGATTGCACAACAAATGATGGCAAACTATTAGAACTTTCTTATCCGATTGCGACGAAGTTACGGTACGTATATGTGGCTCGTTGGTCTAGGGGTATGATTCTCGCTTTGGGTGCGAGAGGTCCCGGGTTCAAATCCCGGACGAGCCCTACTATTTTGAAAATGTCATCCATACAAATAAATTGAATGTATTTATTTTCATTCAATTGAGCATCTGAATAATTTCTTGAATATTTAAACAAATTGTCTGATAATTGCACTGAATTGTCTTGAAAATAACTTATGGGACATACATGATGTTTGAAACGCTTGGAGCGTTCCGTATTTGAACGAACATAATCTAAAAAATCCAGCAATAACGATTATTGCAAATTTTAAATAATAAAGACACTTCATGCTGAACGATTAAAGAAGAATGTTACATTCGTCATTATTCTTCATATTGCATAACCTATCAAAGCTTCCATCGGCCGGGAATCGAACCCGGGCCGCCAGCGTGGCAGCCGAGCATTCTACCACTAAACCGCCGATGCGCCTTTTTCTTTAAAGGCTTCTAAACAAGCTCGGCGTAAAGCGATAGATCGTCTTCGATTGCAACAAACTGCTTTTTCAAAGTGTGTTAGATACGTCAGTTGATTTTTTAACCAAAATATATCAATGGTTTAAAATGCCCGTACATTATTTTTGCACGTCGTTGTGCCATATTTTCCTAATGCATACATGTATATTGGACATGTCTTAAGAGATTCTTTAACGTTTAAAACTTGCCTCTTCCAACAACTTGTGAACCAAATCCAAAAACTTCGAATACCTCTGACGGCTCTTTTTAATAGTTTAACTAGCGATTCTGTTAAAATACGAATGTATTTATGCATACATTATCATAACTATTGTTCCATGAGAATGCAAGGAAAACAGCGCATAAATTAATTTTGGGCATGCACAATACACTTCGTAGCGCATTGTCACATTCAGCGTAAACTCCGCGGACAATCGCGCAGTTTCGTGGTGATTAGCATAAAGACCGCGGTATGATCGCGGGATTGATCATGAAGCAAAAGACGTCACTTAAGGACAGTATCACTGGACGGAGTAGATATCGCGGTGGGTCGATGTGGCATCTCAGCGCTAAGCGCTTAGCGACTACATTCACGTAGTCTGCGGCGATTTAGTCTCTTTTCATTAGATAACAGGCTCATTTCAATGTTTTCACAAAACCATTTTCAAATAATTTAACAATTATACGTTTAACATACTTAGTGAATACATATTGAAAATTGCAATTGCCGTTATATAAATGTACACGTATATAGGTGTTTTGTGTGTTGTATGTGTCTATTTGTACATGTTGAAATTGAGAGCTTCAATTTCAGTATCAGGGATCGAATGTACTGTTAATGTGTTTTTGAAGTTTATAAATCGCTTTCCTTTATGGTAACCAACGATGTCCGTTTAGTGATCTGCACGAAATATGTGCGCAAAACTGCGATTGCATTAATGACGAGGTGCATATGTACTCACAGATCCGCAATAGCAAACATTATCAAACGCTCTTGGATTACGATTATATGGACTATAACCCCATAGCCATACTTAACTCTTTCTCAATTAAATTATTTGAAACAGTATTTAGAATCCAATTATCAAATACTTCATAATTTAAATAAAATACGTATGCGTTGTTTTCTTTGCGTTCCAATGAAACAATACTTTTAATAATGTATGCATACACACATTCGTATTTAAACAGAATCGCTAGTTAAACTATAAAAAGAGCCGTCAGAGGTATTCGAATTTTGGATTGGGTTCACATATTGCTGGAAAAGGAAAGTTTTAAATGTAAAGTAATTTCTTAAGACATGCCCCGTATACATGAATTAGGAAAATATGGCATAATGAAGTGCACAAATAATGTTTGTGCATTTTAAATCAATGATAGTTTTTGTAATAAATTTAACCGACACATTTACCACATTTGTCCAAAGAAGTTGTTGACAATCATATATGATCCATCGCTTTAGTCCGAGCTTGTTTTAAAATAGGCGAAACAAGCACATCAGTGGTTCGGTGGTAGATTGCTCGCCTGCCGCGCGAGCGGCCCGGATCGATTCCGGCCCGATGCAAGTTGTGTTAGTTGTTATTTTTTATAAATACTGTATTTGATTGTTATGCATATTGAAGAATAATGACGAATGAAACATTCTTCATTTATCTTTCAGCAAGAATTGTCTTTAACATTAACAATTTGCAATAATCGTTATTGCTGGATTTTTTAGATTATGGTCGTTCAAATACGGAACGACCCTTGCGTTAAAAAAAGAATGTATGTCCCATAAGTTATCTGCAAGACAAATCAGTGTAATAATCAGACGATTTGTTTCAATATTCAATAAATAATTCAGATGTTCAATTGAATGAAAATAAACACATTTATTTTATGCTTTCCGGTGGTTTATAGAGAAATATCAGTGAAATAAAACTGGTATTTCACTGTTTAAAACAGTGAAAAATAACAGTGAAAAATAACGATATTTTTCGATGTTTTACTTCGAAATGACGTCATTTTTTCGACGAAATGACATCATAATTCCAGCGAAATTATCCAGTTAAGCTCTTTTACAATGTAAATCTACGGTGAAAAAGCATATAATAAAAAGAAAATTTGTTGGATTCGATGGAATATCGATTTTAATTCACTCGTGATCATAAAAATACATATTTTCACTCGTGGCTGCGCCACTCGTGAAAATATTATTTTATATGATCACTCGTGAAATAAAATCGATATTCCATCGAATCCAACAAATATCCTCTATTTATTACATTTTATTTATTAATTGCATGGATGACATTTTTAGTATAGTATAGTAATAGTAGGGCTCATCCGGGATTTGAACCCGGTACCTCTCGCACCCATAGTGAGAATCATACCCGTAGACCAACGAGGCACATATACGTGTCGGAACTTCATCGCAATGTGATAAGAAAGTTTTAATAGTTTGCCATCATGTGTTGTGAAATCTTTAAAAACTATTAAAAACTAAAACAAAATTTATTAAAAAGAAAACAAAAGAAAACTTTAGAAATATTGTTAACGCTTTCTGCGGGTACGTTTTAGTATATTTTCCGTAGCCGGGGTAGATTTATGTAGTACTCAAGTCAAAAATGACTTATCGAGACTAACTTATATACTGTTATTAATTTGTTGCCTATTTTATATGCGTTTATACATGCACTTAAAATATTGACTAATTTCGATTTCATCATCATGTGCACCTTTTAAAACTGCTACTTCAGCTATTCAGAAAATGAAACAAAAAAACGACGACAATGTGTCTGGTCCATGAAAACAATATATGAGTGATTATAAATGCTTGGAGTAACATCGTTGGCACATTATCAAAGTCTAAAGCGTCTTGGTTGATTAATTTCAACGCATCATTTTAAGCCAGTTTTTACAGCGTCTGAAAACACTCTTCAGCTATCACATTATTACATTGTATAACTCATCGATTGTTGTAATACAATTGTAACGAAGTTAAAACTCGCCAATCAATTTCAAAAAGACATGACGTAGTTTTCAAATCGGATTTTGTTGATGAAGGGGAATAAATACCTCATGAAATAAATACGATTTTATACCTCCCCTGTCACTTTAAAGCTGTTTTAATTGTGAGGTGCTTCGTGTTTTTGTTCCTGTTTTCAAATGATTGCTTGTATATTCTATACTTACTATATAATCTGTGTTTTTATCTTTTTATGTTCATTTTTTTCCAACTTTTTGTTATAATTTTTAACATGTACACATAAAGGGCCCGTGTGAAAAAAATAATACGTATGTGTATTATATGCGACAATTTATTTTTGAATCATTTTAGGAGACATTTTGACATTCGCCTTGTTGAACATGTGAGAAGGATTTTTGTTATGTATATCAGGGTATAACGGACAAAGATATATAAGGCAAGTAAATTGTTTTCAAATAAATCTGAATTTAGTCAGTCATTTTTGAAACTCTATAGTGATGTTACAATAGCAAGAAGGACTTTATATGGTGCCATAACTTAAGACAGTACACGAACTTCCTAGCGCTAATTTCCGATGGAGCATTCAGATAAAAGGGCCCTGAACCGCTTTAAGACTGTGTATAGAATCAAGATCGTGAGATATACTTCACATACTTATGCTATTCTATTTTTACGTATCAAACACTATAACAGGACCTGTTCACGTTTTGGTAAATATACAAAACTGAACAAATGCAAGGACACAGTAAAAATGAACATTATATCCATTATATACATCTTTTGACGTTTTATAAACATGAAAATTATAAAGCGTTACAAACGCGAAACAATTGAATCAGTTAGAGAGTTATGCTGGTAATTTTTGACACACTTTGAGGATTGCTTATATAAAGTATAACATGCACCACTGACTGTATGAGCACGGATGACCGAGTGGTTTAATATTAGACTTTAAGAGTAAGTGGTTTGAGCCCAGTTGAGGATTACCTTCTTTCTTTTTTTAAATTTTAGTCGTGTTTGTTAATGGAGCTATTTAGTTCCAAATGTTTACATTTATCAATTGTTAAAGCATTACATGACAAACTTAAATGCATGAAAAAATCTGTTAAAAGGTCCCTTTAAAGGGATCTTTTCACGCTTTGGTAAATTGACAAAATTGAAAAAAGTTGTTTCAGATTCGCAAATTTTCGTTTTAGTTATGATATTTGTGAGGAAACAGTAATACTGAACATTTACCATGGTCTAATATAGCCATTATATGCATCTTTTGACGATTTTAAAACCTAAAAATTATAAAGCGTTGCAACGCGAAACGATTGAATAATTTGGAGAGTTCTGTTTTTGTCGTTAAATGTTGTGAAACTACGAAGATTGCTTATATAAGGTATAAAATACGACAAGTATATGTACTAGGCGGAATAGCACAGTAGGCTAAAGCGTTTTTACTTCAGGGCTCTGGCAGGACTCCAGGGGTCACTGGTTCGAAACCTGCTCCGGGAAATGTTCTTTTCCATTTTTAAATTTTATTCTTGATTTTTTACTGAAGCTTTTACGATCCAATGTTTACATTTATCAATATAAAGCATTTAATGAATAAGTTAAAAAATGCCAAAATCTGTGAAAAGGCCCCTTTAAGCAAAATTGTTTCTATTGTTCATTTGTTTTGCTGGCGGAAGACCTAATATTGCATTGTTTTTTGCTCAACCATCATGGCCAGTTATGAAAAGAAAACTGCACCAAAAGCTATTCGTCCGATTACACATTGTTTACCGAATAAAACACAGCGATTGTGAGTTCAGACAAGTAAGAATTACATTTTCATCGCGTTTGTGAATGGAGATTCTTTAATGACTGTAGACATAAAGAAGGCCATGTCTGAAGTGCTAATGATGCGTATGCGTGTCATTGTTGATTATGATTATGATGATGGTGATGCTACTGCTGCTGAAGCTGCTGCAGCTGCTGCAGCTGCTGTTGTTGTATCTGCCTTTGATGCTGATGAATGAGATGACAATGCAGATGAAGAATGGAAATACTATGATAACTTCATAAGCATGTTAATCATGTTGTTATTGTTTTGTTGATGAAGATGTTACTCGTGGTGGTGTTGACGTCGACGAAGATTATGTGAACATTAAATTTCGATTTATTTTATTTATAGTCAACTCAACATCAATTTCCAGTTCTAGAGCGTATTAAATAGTAATCACAATACATAAGAAAGACAATGTGTTGTATATTAATATGTTAAAAACCGATAACTGAAAAATATATTTCGACTATTACAATATTGATAGATTCTTAAGCATTTCATAAATACTTCAATGTGGTATTCAGTATCGGGGTTTACGTTTCGTTGTTCAGTGCGTAATGTAACAACGACACATTTTTAAATTATTGAGTAGAACGATCAACGAGAATGATGTTCTATTTGTTTGTTCAACCTACAGCAACTGTTCACGACACTAAACAATACAGCGAAATGCTGAATATGGTTAATCATATCTATCATGTATGTGTATGATTTCACATATGAGAAAAACTGAAATGATGTGCAATCAGCATTCTTTCCAGATAAACCAGTGATGGAAGAGAAAATCCTCATAGCGCTCATCTGTGTGGGATTTGCCGTGGTAACGGCCCACTGTGGTCGCCATTATTTGCTGTTGCAGAATCAAACGTTATCGCCTTCTTTATCATGTCGAAGCTTATATTGTCCTTCCGCGCTTTGGAACTGTATATGTTACAGTAAATCTGCGAAACTAGGAATTGAACGAAGTTATTAAACGATTCAGGATTTTCGTGAAATTACTGTTTAACTTAGGGACTTCACGAAATGCTTAATTTTCTCAGAAATTAAGCGAAATGACTGGAAATGGTGACATAATTTTACACAATTTAACAAGAGGCCTTAAGAGGATTCAGGAAATGTGTGAAATGTCCTTGTTGGATTGTAATGATTACATAATTATATTGCTTTCTGTTTAATAGTGTAGTTAGTAGTAAAAAAGATACCATTGTAAAAACATATTGATTAGTTTGTTATGTGTGTTGTTATTAGAAGTTTTTATATGATCTTATATTTATTGACATATGAGCCGCGTCATGTAAAAATGGGCTGTATGTCCTATTCGGCCAGCGTAGCTCCAGACCAGCCTGTGCAATCACGAAGTCTGGTCATGAGCTATTCTGTCCGCTATAAAGTCACGCAAGGTTTCGTGGTCTCCTTGGCGGACAGGGTAGCCTCTTACCATACCTCACGGATGCGCAGTATTGTCGAATCTGGCCGCATATGCCATAAGTCCCATTTTCGCATGACGCGGGTCATGTTGTTAAATCGTTATATGTGACTTGATAACAATACACATTGATTTCCTGGGCTTTTACAATATGTTAAGTGTGAATACGGAAGACATTTTGTTTAACCGATTTAGAAAGTTATTATAATGTGTAGGTTTGATTGCGTTCAATTACAAAACTGCTTGCAATACAATTTTTGATAACTAGTATATGAAAGTAATCTTTCTGGCTAAAAAAAAAGAGCCCTTATGTTAAAGAAAATTGCTTCAAATTGTTCAACCAAGAAGAATCAAAGTGACATCACCTTTATTGACAGCACACTTAACGAATGTATGACCTCCGTAAATAGTGACCGAATTTACAATTAGTCAATTGTCAAGGTACACTTCATCCATCCATGTACAGGAGTGCTAACTTCTTAAAATGTCCACATTTTTCAATGTTAACATTAATAAAGTGATGTCTTTAAATTTTAAATATTCTGTTTATATTGCAAAAAAAAGTAAATTTTAAGTAAAATATATTCCAGGAACCAATTTGACCTCTGCCCGCAACGCCCTCTTACCGATTTGGATATAGACACATAAAAAAACACTATAACACTTCGTGAAGCTGTCAGGAAGACAGAGTTGGGTGGTCATGGATACTTTCATTGCGACTGTAGCCTTGGGAAGAGACAGTGCCAGACTCCTCTAATGTGTAACTCCAGTGTAACTCCTCTACTCTCCAACCCGTCAGCAATATTTGTATAAACGCACAATGTTTAAGTCGTAAATTAACGTATTTATCTATAGCTTCAATGGGTCAATACTTTCTCATCGTGTAAATTTATTCCGATTTAATGTGTTCATACAAAAATACTACATGTACTAAAGTGCACGTCTATATATAGTTACAGCACCTGGTCTGTTGCAACACGCACGCACCTGACAAACGACAGCAACAATTCCGCACTCTTATAAAAACACATTTTTTTAAATGTGCACGTAGGTACTTTAATCAGCAAATATGACCACATGGCTATAGTAAAGCGAAATATACATGTACTGAAATTAAATTGCTACCGCGTTGATTCTTCAGCATTCAATTGCTGACCATTTGCTTTTACCTTTCCAAAAGTAAATATTGTGTTCAATAAAAACCTGCCCGACATTGTCTTTAATGTACTGAATTGATTTCCGTTTTATATTACGTTAATGGTTAAGCTGTAATTATGTGTTAATCGTCTGTGGTAAACGCTTACTTCATTGACCGTCGTCAATCAAATATATCTGCCGCCAGTTAACACAGCCCTCGTAAGCATTTTGTAAACCTATTGGACGGTGAGAATTACAGTTTGGCGACTAGAAAGTAACACAGTAATTTATTGTGACGCATCTGTGTCAGTACATATGGATCTGTAATGTGGCTTAAATATTCGAGTTTGTCATGTTATCTCTTATCAGTGAATTATATATTATCCCATGGGGCGTTTATGGCGATGACGAAATGAAAAAGATGCATAGTGCTTCTTTAAAATGTGTGTGCAATTCAGATGTTTATCGATCGATTAAGAGAAAAACAAAAAAATATTTTTTGAAAGTCTGTCGAAGATTTATTCGGATTGACAAACGGACTGGAAATATTGCTTGGTTATCGACCGACTGTGAGTTAACGGCTGGACATATTATTTGAAGTTAACTTTTTTTGAAAGGTTGTCCAATTGCCCATAGGATGATCAAAGGATGCTTTGGATTAAAGCTATTTTTGACATTTTTGCGGCCCGCGAAGACAGGTCTATGATAAATTCTAGTTAATGACCTTGTAATGATTCCAATATCACAGGGTGGGGATTTTTTCATGGCTCTTTGTCAATTAGTTTCTCATTTAACATGATTTTATATATTTATTTCAATATATTGGGCTCCTAAAAAAAAAATTCTGTCCTGGGTACGTTACTTCCACCTGTGTACCCGTCGTGATATTTTAATCAATATAAACTCATAATTGTAAACAATACGGTATTTTAAAACTTCTTTTTTCGTAAAATGGTTGACGGTCCCTTTAACTCAAAATTTATTAATGTTGGTTTTGTCGATACACAATTCTATTGCGAAACAAAGATGTACATTCGCCCAATCTTCACGGAAATAACAATGAACGTTGCGGATGTCTTCAATTGATCAATTAATAAACGGAAGACAAAGGTCCACTAAGAAGAAAAAGATTCACGAAACAATGTTATATTCTTAGCGTATTTAACAACCATTCTGGAGTTAATATGTGTAGATTATTCTGATAGAAACACATTGTTTACGATATGCCCGGGGTTTCAAAGTCTGGTTTTGACGCCATGCGACCCCTGTGTAAAGCTACGCATACAGGATTCCTACTGGTTTTTATTATTGGAGTTTTAGGTAAGTTCAATTTTATTATTGTTTAAAAATAATTTTAGATTTATTGGTAAAAAATGTTTTACTCACTGAAGCTACGAAAATAATTTCGATTCTAACATAACATTTGTGTTTTATTTCAATTTATGATGTGATTTACATTGTATCTATATCGCAATAACGGGACTTGTTAACACATACATTAACCTTAAAATGTCACCAATTGTATATACTTACACAATGTTATTATAAGGAATAGCCGTTACTAATGAAAAAGCAAATCAACATTTTTGAATTCATTTTCACCGTTTTGAATGCTATGTTCGTTTTACACGCATTTTCGAAATAATCGTATTAAAAGCGTTACACACGCTTTATTGTTTTGCTAATTTGGGTTGATGATTATCAATAAATAACCGATATTTCAAATAGTTTTATTATTAAATAGTGTTATTTCACCTGTTTGTACGCATTTATTTCCAGAATACGTGACTTTCTTTAATTTGTCATTTTGCCATTATATGAACAAGTCCTGTTAAAAAGAGTGGTCCGATGTTACTTATGAATAATTTATTTAATTTATATTATACTAATTAATGGTTACGTCAATTTCATTTAAACTGGCAATTTTCTTTGTGTCAGTATTCACTTTCGCACTTGTTCATTAGTGTCTTATTTGCCTTTTTTCATGAAATAATAATCATCATTTAAGAATGTAATGAAAATAACATATTTCATTTTTAAAATACATAAGTGTTTATGTGTACATATTATGACTAGCAAATAAAAGTGAAATAATTGACAGTTTATTTATTATTTATTTTATATTGCTTCATATTGTAACTAAGTTATCTATCAACAAGTGCAGCCTGGATACAACATTCAAAATGCGGCGTCGGGAATATTCGTCAAGCTTTACTTACAGGAGTCCATTCGTACAGCAGACCGCATAATGCTCGTAGGAATTGTTCGCGTTATTCTTCAAAGTAAGGCAGTAGTAAGGTAAAAATATAACCAAGTTAATGTTTGTATTTAAAAGCTATGTTTACATTTAAAGATGATACTTTTTATTTTTCCATGAACATACAGCCAAATAACCGACGTAATACTACTAAATAACTTAAAGCATTCAAGAGAACCAATGTCAATACCATCATGATTTATTTGCATGTATGTGCGCATTACTATTATTTACTGGCCGTCGGTTAAATCCTTTCATACGAACTTAAAAATCGTTGTTAATTCGCGGATATGCTACGATAAATCGAAAACAAATGTGGACGCGGCGTAGTGGAAATAATTTCCGCCTATGCAAGATATTGTTTTATACAGGAAACTGCCTCGAGAGCTTTTGATGAACTAGAGATTTGTCGCAATCGAGCTTAAATAGGTTAAAATAGGTTTAAACAAAATTGAAACAAATCTTAAATTAGAATGTAATTATTTAGTAACAAAATGCTGGTATCCATTTATCTGAAGTACGAGACTGTAGTTAATTGGCCTATAAAACAACGGCAAATACAACGAAATCTGGCTGATAAAAAATAAATACCTTAAAAACGATAGCTTCGGATACACCTGGATTCACGTACATATTTTTTAAGGTTAAGCTTTCGCTATATTACCATTGTTGTCATATTTAGAGTGTTACCATCATCTTGCCTTATACGATACAGACCGACAGCTAAAACCAATCACTTAACATAAAATCTCATATTGCTGTGATCAAAACAGTTCGTTTGCCTTTCACTTAAACTTAACTCTCTCTGTAGAAACCATTGAGTTGTTTAAACCTTAAAGATGGTTGACGTTGTTGATTAACGTGTGTTGTATTCCACGAAACTAAAATATGTAAATGTTTCACATAATTTAGTGTTCACAAACTGCAGTTACACGTCAACATTTGAAAGCGAGGTCAGCGCACTAACACGATATGGATTTTGGAGTCTCGTAACATCCCATATTAAATCAATGTAATTCAAATTAATTGTTTGTTCCAACAAAAACAACATCGATGTCACTTTAAAGCAAGTGCCCATCGTCAGGTAAAGTAGTTGTTGAATGTCTATCCAAAACCGACATGGATGCACATGACAAGCAGGATACGGAGAAAGCTGAAGAACTCGCCCAGAACCAGGGCGCCCGGATGAAGTAATCCCAGATGGTAACACACAAAAATAAGCTAACGTGTGATAAAAAAGTTGTGTGAAATCATGACTGATTTTCCAATATGTTTTTCACATCAAAAGGAATTGGTGAAGAAGTAAGGGCATGATGTATAGTACAATTATATACGAACCATCTGCTGACTATATACGAGCAAATACAAACGTAATTTTAAGGAATATTATAACATGTTATGTGATTTTTTGTGCAAAACGTGTCATCGTTTGTCCATGAATTCCAAAATCGTAGAATTAACATACGCATCATTTTGTAAAGACATAAAATGTACACGCCCATACGCACATATGTTCAAAGTAAGACCGTTTGTTTCAAACACGAATAATAATACAATTGTTTGTGAAGAAAGATACGAACAGTTATTGTGATGTCAACCTCATTTCACTTTTATTATAACTTGTTATGATACATTCCTCATATATCAACACGTAATTTTCGAGAACTAGTTGATATACAAACCATAATTATGCATGCAAGAATAAAAAGGTTGACTTGTTATCGTAATGATTACGTATGGTGAGTTTTATCGATGAAGTAAGCATGAGTAACATGTGTTGCTTACTGTGCAAGTTCTCTATGAAACAGACACATGTCTGAATATATTTCGACGAGAACAAACATATGCAAGTTTGTGCAGCTTATTGATTAATCAATTCTGCATTTTGCTGATTTATTGCAAGAACAATTATTCACTACCAGAAAACGTAAACAACATTGCGAGAGTGCTCTCTGATGGTTTTCAACTTATGAAACGTCGCAAGGGTGATTTCTGTTGGGCATCGATCTGGTTTTTATCATGATAGTTTTGTTACTCGTCAATATTTGCGTAACATAGAAAAAACAATGATTGTACATTGTTTATTTTATGATTTCATACGGGTTATAAGGAAACGTCGTATGTTAAAAAATGGTATTGTACCTAAATCAAGCAGTAAATAAATATTGTGAAAGCATTATCCGCTTGTGAAAGTATAAATTGCTTTGATCACAAATCCACAATGTGCCAAAATAAATACCATAATATTTATATTTATGCTAACATCATACATACTATTAATACATGAGTATACAAGAAGACTGCAAGGTACAAACACATTATGTTTAATAGTTCGCACCAGTCCTCTTTATGTTTATTATGCATTGTTATATGCACATCTAATTGAATTTGTATATTTTTGTAAAGACATGTTTTAATAAATACATGTCAGTGCTTACAGTCAAATTAAATTACATGTGTGTTTCATATAAATTCTCATACAAAACATTGTATCTAGGCCAAGATTCCAGCAAAACACAATCACTCGACGGAACTATTTTTTCCAAAAGGCTGTGTCAATTGTTAAAGTATGAATGGAAACGTGTTGTTATTGAAATCAATGTATCATCGGATTTTAGCTAAGCGTTTACATTTTACAAACAAATATTACTTAAATTTTTCGTTTTAGCTAAGCGTTTACATTTTACAAACACATATTACTTAAATTTTCGTGTGGGCAACTCAGTGCTTGATAATTGAAGTTTGACGGTAGCGACATATGTTTGAAATAACAAGTGTCGTAATCAACTGCGTATATAAGAATTGCCAACTGCTCGCATTTAACAATGTTAACGAATTCATTTTGTTAAAGTTTGTCAAGTTGAAATGGGCTTTTTTTTTATGTCAGGATGACATTATAAGTTAACGATCTTTCCAAAACATATCTACGAGTATTTAGTAGTATATAATACACGTCAATATTTTCCGAGAAAGCGCACATGATTTAAATGTCAGATTGACATGGTTTTTGTAATGTCTGGTCGACATGAACAGTTTTCGATCTTTCTAAAACATATCGAGTATTTAAAAGTATATAAAACACGTTAACATTAACTGTTAGTCAAACGGAACTACAAAGTAGTGCTTTGTTGTAAGGGTCTTAGTGTCAAACGGTTTGAAAATATTTACCTTTTTCAACCGTAATAAATAAGACGTTACTTGTTATGATTGGAAAAATGCAATGCTTATATTAATATTCAGACACATCCACATATACACATTGGAAATTGTGCGCACTAATTATCCTGTTAACGATGTCATTTCAAGTCATGCAATATTTTCCAGGAAAGCGCACTCAATGTTTCTATATGTCAGGATGACATTTTTTTAATGTAAGAATGACAGTGTACGTTAATGATCTTTCCAAACATATAGGGTATTTAGCAGTATATATTACGCGTCAACAACGACTGCTATTCAAGCATACTTTCAAACTAGCGCTTTGTTGAAAGAATCGTATTGTCAAACTGTTTGTAAAATCTTTTGATTCACCAATTTGAAAGTGATAACATGATACGTGACTTAAGTGAAATATCGTATATCTGTTATGTTTACGTAATGTTTTAACACAACTAGTTTTGAATTTATTATAGTCGATTTATAGTGTGTATTCATCATATATGGAATTAGTTTGGCAAGACTTTATAAACATTATTTTTGTGTAGGTTATGGCGACATCGAGACGTGTTCTTGTGATTTGCGTGATTTGCCTAATAGATAAGATAAAGTCATAGTAATTACAAAACTACAACTACTACTTCTACTACTACTACTTCTACTACTTCTACTACTACTACTACTACTACTACTACTACTACTTCTACTATTACTACTGCTACTACTACTACTACTATTCCTACTATTATTACTACTACTTCTACTACTACTACGACCACTACTACTTCTACTACTTCTACTACTACTACTACTACGACTATTACTACTACTACTACTACTACTACTACTACTACTACTTCTACTTCTACTACTACTACTACTACTACTACTACTACTACTACTACTACTACTACTACTAGTACTACTACTACTACTACTACTACTACTTCTACTACTTCTACTACTTCTACTACTACTACTACTACGACTACCACTACTACTACTACTAATACTACTACTACTACTACTACTACTACTACCACTACTATTCATTTACATGAATACACTTATAAACACACGTATAAGTGATTAAATAATCATTTAGTTAATTGATAAATATTTCTTTAATGATAATAATAACAATAATAATTATAATAACGCTCATAAAAGTAGAAATAAATAATAAAAATAAATCATTATCATTATCATTAACACCATCATCATCATCATCATCATCATCATCATTATTATAATTAGCAGCAGCATTAGCAGCAACAACAACAGCAGCAGCAGGCTAGTAACAGTACCATTTATATTACTTTCACTACTATTAATAACAATGAAAGCTGTGTTAATCTTTATTCGTAAGGCGTTTGCTGAGCCCGTGCAAACATATAGTTTTCCATAGAAACTCTTTTGCAGCATACTATTGCTATATATAAAGAACTTGCAACAACTTTCAGCTCATTTGGGGCTTTGTAACTGCGTTTGAGTAGTTAAGCCGAGATAGCCTATGCTGGTTGTTGGGATGTTTTGATGATGCCGATGCGAACCATGTTCACTAAATTCCGTGTCCAATTCTCTAAATTGATATTATATAGTTACATCAGATGCTCACATTATTTGTTTCAGGAGTAGATGCTTCCTGAAAATACGGTACACGTACATATCAAGAAGATATATCAAAATCTTTATTATAAATTCCCGCCAGTTTCACCATTTAACGTAACTTCTGCGACGATGTGCTAACTATCTAAACGATGACAGTATTGCCAAAACGAGTAAAATAATGACATTTGCCTTTTCATTAAAATACTTTGAACTAAGTGTACATTAAAATTTATTTATTTAAAAGTTAATGGTTTATGTCATTCATTAAACTAAGGGAAATATTGAGTTCTGCGACAATCGCCATTGACTTTGTCTTTGCGTTGACAAACACAGACCTGCTTGAAAATGTGCTATGTTTTTTTTTATATCCAACACGACACTGCTTTAATTTGTTTATATTTCGTATCAGCTGGATGATTTTATTATATGCTTTCCGGTGGTTTATAGAAAAATATCAGCGAATTAAAACAGATATATCACTGGTATATCGACATCGATATTCGTCACTAGTCTCGAATATCGCGCTGGAGCGAATGTTGAGCCAGCTCTGATATCGACATTAGATACTAGTCCCGAATATCGAGCTGGGGCAAATGTCAAGCAAGCTCTGACCTCGACATTGCAAACTAGTCCCGAATATCGAGCTTGGGCGAATTTTAAGCCAGCTCTGATATTACAATTCGGCACATGTCCCGAATATCGAGTTGGGGAGAATGTCGAGCCAGCTCTGGCATCGACATTCGGCACTAGTCCCGAATAACAAACTGGGGAAAATATCGAATCAGCTCTGACATGGACACTCGGCACTAGTTCCGAATATCGAGCAGGGAAGAATGTTGAGCCAAGTCTGACATCGACATTCGGCATTAGTCCCAAATAACGAGCGGGGGCGAATATCTAGCCAGCACTGACATAGATAATACGGCACTTGTCCCGAATATCGAGCTGGGGAAAATGTCGAGCCAGCTCTGTCATCGACATTCCTCACTAGTCCCGAATATCGAGCGGGGGCGAATGTCGAGCCGGCTCTGAGATCGAAATTCGACCCTTGTTCCAAATTTAAAGCTGGATCGAACACCGAGTCAGCTCTGACATCGACATTTGGAACTAGTCCTGAATATCGAGCTGGGGCGAATGTCGAGCCAGCTTTGACATCGAAATTTGGCACTAATATAGAGCTGGGACGTATATCGAGCTAGCTCTGACATCGACATTTGGCCCTAGAGCCGAATATCGAGCTGGGAAGAATATCGAGCCTGCTCTGACATCGACATACGGTACTAGTTCCGAATATCGAGCTGGGAAGAATATCGAGCCTGCTCTGACATCGACATACGGCACTAGTCCCGAATATCGAGCTTGGGCGAATGTCGAGCAAGCTCTGACATCGACATTCGGCACTTGTCCTGAATATCGAGCAGGGCGAATATCAAGCCAGCTCCGACATCGAAATTCGGCACTAGTCCGCAATATCGTGCTGAGGTGAATATCGAGCCAGCTCTGACATCGACATTCGGCATCTGTTCCGAATATTGAGCTCGGGCGAATATCGAGCTAGCTCTGACAGCGACATTCTGCACTTGTATGAATATCTAGCTTTACCAAGGTTGTTTAAAATGGTCAATAAATCTGAGTCGTATGATATCGAAAGTGATATCGATTTGAGAATGATGCTTCCATAATTAACAATAACCTAATTTAAAGAGTAAAGTTTTCACATGAAGTGCCCGGTTGTTATCAGAGTAAGTTATTGTGTTGTTCGCGTCAGCTTTTAGAGACGTTTATGTTCGTTGTATAAGTGTTTTAGGACATGTATCCAATATTTTAATATGTTGAGTTGCCGAGTTATATATAAAGGTCAGCAACCGAGTTCACCGTAAATTGCACATAAGTGTGTTGACCTTGGTAAGACCTTTGCGTGAATAACTGATTGTGCAAAAAGTGCTTGATAACCCACATATAAGATTAAATATTCCTACTAAATCAGAGTTTATATTGTCATGGATGTCATTAACGAAGAGCAAAAACAATAATGATGAACTCTGATTCCTTTGTGTTATGCCATTCCCAGAGTCAACGAATTCTGAGAGACTTGTCATTGTAACGAGCGCTAACTTGACGTAAGTATATATTTACAGTAGGGCGCGAATAAATTGTAATACATTTTCACAGATCAGTTTTTGCCACAGATAGGACCTATTAATTTTATCATAACACTGTTGGTAGTCAATAAAGATGTAGTGCAGTTAATTATTAGAACTTAATACTTTCATAATAATGGAATTTAGAATAAAAATACTGTTAGTTAAAGACTTTCCCTTTTGGAATCCGAATTGTTTTTAGATAAATTTTCTCGCTTTTCCGCCCATGATTTTAATCTATTTATTAATAATTTTGAATAAATCTTAGCCAAAATAAGTATAAGCGAGATGCCCCTATAATTTGTAGCTTCGTCCCTTGTTAAACGTCGGTGATATTATGCCTTCGCCACATCGAGTGTGGTATTCGCCAGAAGTGAATATTTTATTATAAAAGGTTAGTTAAAAAGGTTCAATAGTTTCGTAGGATGTTCTTAGCATTTCGCTTATTATATAATCCGGTCCTGAAGCCTTATTATTATTTTGGGAGAAGATTGCTCTCTTTAACCTCGTCTATCGTAAAATTCAAATCCAGGTCATTGTTGTTATTTTCCCCTAAATAAAGCGTGTCAGTATTCGGACTTGACGTTTCATCTAGTAATTCCTTAAAGTGCACGAATAGCTCTTAAACATATAGAAATTAAGACGATTATTGTGCATTCCTGTATGTTTTACGTACGGAATGTCAATTTTTTCTAGGTTGCTTTTTAGCTTTTCCCTCTAACCGTTTGCCTTCTTTTATTTTAAATGTATATTGTGATTCGCGTTTTACTTTATTATACTTCGTTCTAGCTAGAGTATAATTTACACTGGACTCATCAGTTCTGCAACGTGTGTAAAGATTCCTTGCAATGATACATTCCTTGTTTTCTCTGTAACAACTTGCATCAAACCACTCATTTTCCTTATATTTTTCCTTATTATTTTGGGATAAGTAATTAATTTGTGTTTATTGCCACACGTTCCCTCGGCTTTATTAAATATAACGTTTTAAAATACTTCAAATACATTATCAATGTTACCTGCGGTAATAGTATTTGCTAATATCAAAATTTCGTCCGTTTTTTGTAAACTTTTTCGGCATAAAAAGTTGCTTTATTTGCATCCCATTTCAGGGGTATTTTAGGGCGCTCAGTGTTGCTAGGCACATTTCGAGTGTAATTTTCTTTTAAATAACATGCTTTATATATTACCGATTGTCAACAAATCAATATGTTGAAAGCAATTTTTTTATTAAATGATGCTCTTCACAAAGTTTAAACGGAGTCATATTCGCGGTTTGATCGCCTCAGTTGTATAATATTATTAACCTTTCACCCCCATGTCAATTAAATTCTTTGATCAGACAGTTATACATTGATATTTCAAACAGCCCAAAACAACACTTCTTTGACTGCCAATTTGCACGATAAACAATGAGTCGTCATATGGAATGCATGTAAAATTTGAGGTTTTACGCAGATTTAATATAAGATGCAAGTATTTACAAATAATTATGCAGATGTGTCAGGAAAACATATTTTGTTTATATGCGCCCTTAGTTTTACAAGTATTTCTTTAAAAATGTACAAGCAATAAACTTGTGTATCTATATATAAGCTTAAGGCTGAATTATGCATCAACTTACGAGGGTGATTGGGCAGAGGAACTGTTCCGACTAGAAACCACTCGACTACTACCGGTTCAACCGAATCAATAAAGGTTGACAATAAAAGAGAGAACACCTCTTACGCGGGAAGTCTAAGGCGGGACTTAATACAAGGGTACCGCTTCTGAATATGTTTTCGCGCTCTGCAAAAAAATCGACAAAATCCTCAGCAAATTACTTGACATTCTGCACACGTCTGATCGAACGTAGGTAGCATTTCCTAAGCCCACCCCACTCCGCATTAGAAGCCTTCAGAAGGGATATCAAGCTGGCAGAAATCACAGTGCCTAAGAAATACAACAGAAACACACGCGGCACAGTGACCCGGTAGCTGAACATTTCTGTACAGACGGACACTGAATGGAGGATGTTCATATCATGGGACTGTAACGACTGGGCGAATAGGACGAATACCGGAGGGCATTTGAGCAATTGTAGAAGGGAAAACTTAGGACATATTGGCCATACCACATTAATACACAGAAATAGACGTTTTTATAATGCCGCTATAATTTTAACAAACCGGTTTCATGTTGCAACCTGCCTTTAAGCTACATGTATATTAAACCCATTAATTTTAGAGCGGTTAAAAGTAGACAAATTATATGTGAACAGTCCTGCACAAGTATGATCGAATTCATGGTATTGTGGTATTTTGTTTACAATTAGACTCTCCAAAAAAGTTATATACAGTAGCTTGATTATATTTTTTTAACTGGATGCCAACTGATTAGTCATTTAAACAAATAAGGCACATATCGGGATTTATAATTTGATAGTTTTATACCGAAATTGAGAATTGTAATTAAAAATAAGTTCAAGACGATCGTTGTTTAACATCTGATGAAATTGCAAATATCACAAGGCCTGAAATGTCATCTAATTGAACTTTTGTTTAGTTTTGTCATTACATAGTTTACCAACAAGTGAGACTGTAATGTACTTTACTGGGGCGGACTTGGCTGTACGTGTCCATAACCCATAAGTACACTACTTATTAACGCACGTTCGGTTACAAAGTTCTGCCAATGTCAGTTTTGCATTGTTTATTTAATTTCTTTAAAATAACTACAACTACATTGTAAATACATGTATCTATTTTTGAACTTTGCATCAAAGCTAATGACACATTACCAGCGTTTTATTTTATATAGTCGTTATTCCCTGAAAAAGTGCATATGAAAAATGCATATGTGTAAATGCAAAAAAGGTATACGCAACCCAGAAATTAAATATAATACAAAACATACTGTAAAATACGTTTATTGCTGCTAGTGGATAAATGGCTTACTTTTAAAATTTTAGCTGAAAATGTAAGCATCATCATATATACCAATAACATTTCTTCTAACACATATTGAAAAGTTTAAGTACAATTTTCATACAAATTGTTTTTAAACGAAAATATCTGGGATTATAAGTCCCCAGGCAGTCAATAGTGTCAAGGGCATAATTTGAAAACTTAAAAGAAGTTTATTAGACGATTCTGCACACTAAATATTCACGTTCCAACCGTTGTTGTTTATGCAAAATTTTCTCAGTTTTCATGGCTTTCATGGTTAACCATCGAATTAAATTATTTAAATATCATTAACCGGGTGTCTTTGTTGAGTGTGCCTCTTATATGGAATGGACCTCGTCTACATCGTTTCTACATGTATATTATAGAGATGTAACAATAACTCATGTAGTGCTATTATTTTTATTATAAAAATGATCTTGTGAGACGGGTACATATCCCGTAAATTTAATTCTTCTTGTTTGTAAAACCCCAAAGTGCGGTCGTTTGTGTAAATATAACAATGCATAAGTATCTGTGCAACGCACTTTAGGGTAAAAACTTGACCCTAAATTGCTTATCATACTTTGGGGTTCAACCCGAACGTGCGTTGTAACACGGGCGCATGCAAAAAGACTAGCTGTATTTTAGGTTAGCGGATTTAATTTATTGATTTTAATTACAAACTTGATTTTTGTCTTTATAAATATAATTTTCCATACTGTAATTAAGAAGATCAAAGTTGTGTGTGTAAATTAATTAAGGCTCAGTTTGCCTGCGATCTTTGGCTAAATTTCTGTTCATACGTATGAACGTTTAGGAGTCACAGTGTATTTATATATTTTTGTTAAAACGGGGTCTGAATATTGAAAAGCCGAACTGGTACTAAACATTTCTTACAGAAACTATTGGACAATTCTTAAAATGAACAAATTGGTTAAACAGATGGCTGTTTTGTGAATCTGTTTTGGGGGCATTATTTCCCTCTTTTTTTGAAAGCATTCTTTTTTTGAGTTTTCCTTTTCGTTCGAATAATTTTGAATATTCAGCACAGACATATTTATCTCACTATTTCATATTATAAAGAATAAGTTAAGTTTAGTTTAATTTAGTTTTGCTTTTGGAATACCAGACCGAATCGTTTGTGATATCCGTCGCAACTAGACATTCACCCCCGCTCGATATTGGAGACTTGTACCGAATGTCGATGTCATAGCTGGCTCCATATTCTTCCCAGCAGGATATTCGGAACTAGCGCAGAATGTCGATGTCAGAGCATGCTCGACAATCGCCACAGCTCGATAATCGAGATAAGTGTCGAATGTCGATGTCAGATCTGGCTCCATATTCGCCCAAGCTGGATATTCGGGACTAATGTCGATGTCAGCGCTGCCTCGATATTCGTCCTAGCTCGATATTCAGAACTTGTGTCAAATGTCGATGTCCGAGATGGTTCCATATTTGCCGCAGCTCGATATTCGATACTAGTGTATAATGTCAATGTCAGAGCTGCTCGACATTTGCCCCAGCTTGATATTCGAAATAAGTGTCGAATTTCGATGTCAGAGCTGACTCCGTATTCGTCCCTGGCCGATATTCAGGACAAGTGTCGAATGTCGATGTCAGAGCTTGCTCGATATTTATCCCAGCTCGATATTCGGGACTAGTGTCGAATGTCGATGTCAAAGCCGGCTCGATATTCTTCCAAGCTCGAAATTTGGGCCTAGTGCCGAATGTCGATGTCAGAGCTGGCTCGATATTCACCCCAGCTCGATATTCGGGACAAGTGCTTAATGTCGATGTCACAGCTGGCTCGACATTCGCCAAAGCTCGATATTCAGGACAAGCGCCGAATATCGATGTCAGAGCTAGCTACATATTTGTCCCAGCTCGATATTCGGAACTAGTGCCGAACGTTAATGTAAGAGCTGGCTCGATATTGGTCCCAGCTTGATATTCGGGACAAGTATCGAATGTCAATGTCAGAGCTAGCTCGATATTCGTCATATCTCGATATTCAGGACTAGTGCCGAATGTCGATTTCAGAGCTGGCTCAACATTCGCCCAAGCTCCGTACTCGGACCTAGTGCCGAATGTCGATGTCAGAGCTGGCTCGATATTCGCCCAAGCTTGATAATCGGGACAAGGGCCGACTATTGAGGTCAGAGCTGGCTTGAGATTATTTCCAGCTCTTTATTCGAGACTAGTGTCTCAGGTATATGTCAGAGCTTGCACGATATTCGTCACAGCTCGATATTCGGGACTAGTGTTGAATTAAATGTCAGAGCTATCTCGACATTCGCCTCAGCTAGATATTCGGGACTACTGCCGAATGTCGATGTCAGAGCTAGCTCCATATTCGTCAAATCTCAATTTTTAGGACAAGTGCTAAATCTCGATGCCAGAGCTAACTCGACATTCGCCACAGCTCGATATTTGGGATAAGTTCCAAATGTCGATGTTAGAGCTAGCTCGATATTTGTACTATCTCGATATTCGGGACTAGTGCCGAATATCGATTTCAGAGCTGGCTCGATATTCGCCCCAGACCGATAGTGGATACTAGTGCCTAATGTCGATGTCAGAGCTAGCTCGATATTCGACCCATCTCGTTATTCGGGACTAGTGCAGAATGTCGATGTCAGAGCTGGCTTGTCATTCGTCCCAGCTCAATATTCGGGACAAGTGCCGAATGTCGATGTCAGAGCCGGCTCGACATTCGCCCCAGCTCGATATTCGGGCCATGTGTGTAATGTCGATGTCAAAGTTGGCTCGACATTCGCCCCAGCTCGATATTCGGGACTAGTGTCGAATATTCATTTCCAAGCTAACTCGACATTCGCCCAAGCTCGATATTTGGGGCTAGTGTCGAATGTCGATGTCAGAGCTGGCTCGACATTTGCCCCAGCTCGATATTCGGGACTATTGCCAAATGTCG
Source organism: Dreissena polymorpha (assembly GCF_020536995.1). Classification (NCBI taxonomy): domain Eukaryota; kingdom Metazoa; phylum Mollusca; class Bivalvia; order Myida; family Dreissenidae; genus Dreissena; species Dreissena polymorpha. The sequence goes on from NC_068369.1 coordinate 34,119,193, forward strand.
ATGTCAAAGCTTGTTCGATTTTCTTCCCGCCTCGTTATTCGGGACTAGTGCCGAGTGTCGATTTCAGACTGGATCGACATTTGCCCCAGATCGATATTCAACACTAGTGCCGAATGTTGATGTCAGAGCATTTTATAAAATATTGACAGAACTATGAACATATTTAATTTGAAAAAAAGACCAATTTAGCTTTAGAGTTCCCGGGTATGTTGTAGTATATTTATTGTACTGAGAGTAGATTGCAGTTTACTTCAGAGTAACCGGGGTACATTTAAGTAGTACACGAGCCGACATAGACCAATCTAGATCAAGTTTTTGCTCGGTATTTCAGTTCATCACGTCAACATGAAGCGATTCAGCCGATTCTTTTATTAACTTCACTTGTTGCTATTGTCAATACAGCACAAAATATTAATTATAATTTTATTCTAGCATTTGATGTTCATTTGAATTTTAATGTCATGAGAAAAAGGGTAACGTTTTTAGCACTCGTATGTTTTGTGATTATTCCCGGGTTAAGTTTTAGGTTTAGCGCCCGGATTCATTTCCCGAACACATTTTATTTCAAGATTGCAGACAAGTGCACATACAATATAAATTATACCAAAAATGTGTTGCAATCAGACAAAAGAACATGACACCAAAATCATGTAATGCATCCAACGATAATCTTAAGTTAAATATAATAGTAGCCAACGACAGGCAAACAATATAAGTTAGTGAAGTATCTTGTAAACTTAACAACTACATGCAGCCGTGTGTTGAAAACAAACATATACGAAATACATGTATATTCAAAAGCAAACCAATACATAATCACGTGTTCATAGACATAAATAATGTGTACATTGTAATAACAGCTAAAAAGGACACAGAGAAGCAAAAATGTGTGCATATAGCTCATAGATTATGGTATGCCAGATAAATCGTGTTACAGAGCGCAAACATGTACATTTACGTAGATGCGAATGTCAAAAAATTCAAAAATGGCATATTGGTATCAATTTGTCGGGCTCTACACGATGCAACAAACGGCATATGTGTACCTTTCTCTACTAAGGCACTATTGAACCCTCAACATTTGCGAAACGTGACCATTTTGTATTAAATTCTAAAATCGCGAATGTCTTTGTGTAGGATTCAGCCAATTATACGTCGCCTTTATTCTAAAGTCTCGAATGTAAACAATTGCACACATCGATGGATAAACAAAATTTAAGAAACAATTGTCTTTAAATATTGCACATAAATAGATTGCATGCATCTCAACCACCTGTCAAAATTTCATAAAAGTATCTAGTTGTATAATACATGGTTTGTTATTTTAAAACTTAAGAAGCGATTTTTTCAAAATCACTTTTTTGGACTTTCTTGCATTTACAATTAGTGCTACGGCTTATTGAAAGTACTTTTTTGCTTTTTATGAGCTAAGAACACGCATGGATACGCAATTGAGACGAGGTCGAACTGTTGTTTGGCCTCATTTGTTTAATGATGCCTTTTGTTAAATATGTATTTTAATATTACTCGTTGGTGATTGCATTTAAATGAGTCAATCATGTTCTTTCGGCTTGCACCCACCATGCTTTAATTGCAAAGAATTGTAAGTTGGTTTATACATTTTAATTCATACTACAATTGTTTATTAATTTTTTATATATATTTTAATCATAATGCGTGTACTTATTGGTCGCCGAATTAAAGGGGCTTTATTACATTTTTTTTTCATATATCGAAATTTGTCGTAAAATGATTAATATTGATACATGTTAACATTGGATGTAAAAGGTCCATTAAACAAAAGAAAACGAGCATAAAATTAAAGAAAGAAAAAAAGGAACCCTCAACTGGGCTTGAACCACTTACACCTGGAATAAAAGTATATCGCTTAGACCGTGCCATCTGTGCCCATACAATTTGTGATGTATTTTATAATGTTTATGAGCAATCCTCGTAGTATCACAAAATATAACGACAACAACAGAACTCTCCAAATTATTCAATCGTTTCTCTTTATAATATTCAGGTTTTTAAATCGTCAAAAGATGCATATAATAGATTTTTGAGAGCATGGTAAATGTTCAGTATTACTGTTAACCCACAAATATCATAAATACAACGAAACTTGGCGAATCTGGAATATTTTTTTTATTTGTATCATTATACAAAGACGTGAAAAGCCCCCTTTTAAAAACTTAAGGTTTGACTCCAAACGATATTTTGAACTCAATGTTTCTCCTTAATTCATTTTATCATACCCCCACAGGAAGTATATTGGAGTCACTTTTTGAGCCGGTCATTCGGTCGATTCGTCAGCATAACATATTGGACGTTTGTCGAGCGCAATATATTACCACATTGCCTAAGCAATTCAATTGAAAATTGGCAACGATCATCGGGATAAAATTAACAGACGGAATACAGTTTTATTGAAATGATTTACGCTGTTCTAATAAAAGCGAATGTCATTTGTTTCAATGAAAACATTTTTGTTTTGAAGAAAACTATTCAACCATGTTAATTTTCTTTTGAATGTATGTATTGGATATCCATTAATTAAAACATAACAAACACAAATCTTGCACCGTTGTTAACAAAATATTGGAACAGTTTAAAATGATGACGAAATGACGTACCCAAGAAGTAGACATTTATGCAAAAAAACTATATTCCGACGAATATACAGGTTTTTACAGTAAACATTTTCGGTTGAATGGACTTGTATACAGGGTTTTACAGTAAATGTTTTCGGTTGACTGGACTTGTATACAGGATTTTACAGTAAATGTTTTCGGTTGACTGGGCTTGAAATGGGTTTAACAGTAAATGTTTTCGGTTGACTGGACTTGGACTGGGTTTTACAGTAAATATTTTCGGTTGACTGGACTTGGAAAGGGTTTTACAGTAAATGTTTTCGGTTGACTGGACTTGAAATGGGTTTTACAGTAAATTTTTTGGGTTGACTGGACTTGGAATGGCGGTTAGCGTATGTACCTCATTTCAATGGTACTTAATGTTATATATCATCGTCATTCCTGTGTTGAATTATCCATATCATTATTAATGCATGCATTAAGAATGTTTTTTTATTGTTTTTGAATTAGTCAGATGTATCACATATTTATATTTATTTATGAATAGTAATACAGATTTTGACATGTATATGTTCTCGTTTTCTTTTCTTTATAATACGTTTAAATACGTTTAGAAGTGTGGCGTTATCCTGCGGAATATGCATGATATGTTTACTAATTGGTCAATGGCCAAATAGTTTTTATTTTGTTACATGCTGAAAAAAGTGCTGGTTCTTTTTTAAAGAAGTTGTGGTATTAATGGTAATAGCGAAAGCAGTAGCGGAAGATGTCAATGTATTTCCAGACATCGAATACAATTTTTGTATCGTTTATAAATGTTTTCCCCATAGAAACCAAGCACTGATTCTTAGCTCCAGGAAACGGAATTGAGAGCGTTTCAATAAGCCTTAGGCTTTTGATGAAATCGAGCTAACATAAATAGGTTTAAACTAAATGGGCCGATGCGTGGATGCTGACAAGGCTTCCATCGGAGCATATGAGTAATTTGAACGCGGCATCGGGTTTTCGAATTTTAAAGATAAATATGTCCGTTTTCAATTCATGCTAACATTTATCTGAAAGTCAGCAAAAACGCATTCACATATAGCCGTTTCATAAATCGACCGTATGGGAATTGGAATTTAATTTAGTGAAAACTTACTATAAGTGAATGAGTTTGTATATAATTAACATCGGTTTATGTATTTTGCGTTTACTATAACATGTTCATGTTGGATCATTTGTTAAGAATACTCAAACAGTATGTTTGCATTACATGTCAAAATAGACACATTAAGGGCCTACATTTAACATCGCTGCGTTTTAGCGCGATGACTCCAGCTTGTTTCAAGTGTCACACTATGCTGTATATTTTGTCTCATTCATTTGTCTAACGCCGTAGATGAGATACCAGTCAATGGAAACAAGAACATCTTCTGATAATTTTTCAGTATTCCGGTATTTCGAGGTACCTTGTACACGGAAACTTCCAAAGCATTGTTCACGAAACAAAATTAACATAAACAAGTAATGTAGAGTATGCGTCATAAATTTATTGCACAAGAAAACACACATCATACGTAGACGACAACGACAGTAGTTTTAGTCCAATTCAAAACTAATTACTGTATTAATAATGTCGTCTGCAAGATTCAGTTGTCGTTGGGTCTTCGGTGTTTGCCTAGCAACCGTACTTAATATCCTCGCATTCGATGTTGCCATAGTTACAGCGGCATTTCTTGCACGGTTTATAGTCTGGGATATAGTCACCTGCAATACGTGACATTTCGATTTACGATAACGATGGTTTCAGTGCATGAATGAGAGTAATACATGAGTTTAACACCCTGCCACAATTGCTAATATCTCTTTGTAAAAGATGCATTGTCACTGTATACTCATGTGTCACTATATATGTGATTTGAGCTTAATAAAGGTTATGTTGTTGTTGTTGTTGTTGTAAAAATATATGAATGCAATACATGAATATCATGAATATATATAATACCTTATTAAAATACCTGAGTGTAATAAATAAAAGTAATAAATGGGTGTAATACGTGAGTGTAATATACTGATGTGATACATGAGAATTGTAAATGAATGTAAAACCTGAGTATTAATTGAGTGTTAAGAAATAATTTAGTGTAAAACATTAGAGTGTAATATATGAATGTCAACAATAAGTGTCATGCATGAGTGTAATAAATTAATGTGATATATGAGTGGTGTACATGAATGTAATAAAGGAAATAAATATGATACACGATTGTTATAAATTAGTGGAATAAATGAGACGCTAAACTTGAATATAATAATACTTTTTACAATGTGCTTAATAAATGAGTGTAATAAATGATTCAAATAAATAAGACACTTAATGTGAATGTAATGATTTTCAGTGGGTGAAATTAGCTGGTGACACAATCGCCCTTAATTAAAGTAGATCACAAAAGCTTAAAATGTAATATACACAAAACGCACTAGATTGTAATACTTGACATATGTGTATTATTAGTTACATTGTTATTAACTGATGGTGTATGGGATATACACGCTCAGCAAGTTCATACCATACGGTATCGAGGTATGGTATGAAAGTACTGAGGGTGTATATCCCATATACCATCAGTTGCTATCTTTGTAACGATTATATCTCAACCAACTACTCGATTACTCGGGGTGTATGGCAATTACTCGGGGTGTATTGAAAATACACCATGGACACGTAACCGTTCTAAGACAACAGGATTAGGTTATTTTTGTAGGAGATGAGATATAAGAGTCAACTTTATGTTCACAGTGTTTTCTCTTCATAACTGTTTATAAAAACGAATAACTACTAGGATAATTAGTTTTCTTGGAAAATATTCTTATATTATTTAATATTCTTAAAGTCTTATTAACTAGGATTGGCTAATCGGAGGTGTGTTGTTTTTCGTAATTAAAGTAAATAGAGGGTATTTGTTTGATTCGATGGAATATCGATTTTATTTCACGAGTGATCATATAAAATAATATTTTCATTCGTGGCGCAGCAACGAGTGAAAATATGTATTTTTATGATCATGAGTGAATTAAAATCGATATTCCATCGAATCCAACAAATTTTCCTTTTATTTTATGCTTTTTTCACCGTTAAAGTAGATTGTAAAAGAGTTTAACTGGATAATTTCGCTGGATTTATGACTTCATTTCATCGAAAAATGACGTCATTTCACAGTAAAACTATTTCACTGTTTTAAACAGTGAAAAATGACTGTGAAAAATATGGATATTTTTCACTGTCATTTTTCACTGTTTAAAGCAGTGAAATACCAGTTTTGTTTCACCTATATTCCTCTATAAACCACCTGAAAGCATAAAATAAAGTGTTTTAATTTGAAGCACATTACACGCTGGAATAACACTTATTCATTAAAAAAACAACATAATTTCTATTTTTACAACACGGGTACCTTTTAAATAGTGATACACATCTAAGAAACAAGCGATGGTGTCATTAATTCTTAAAAAAAACAATATGAAAAGGATTGCAATTTCGACAAGTCTAGCTACTAAGTACGGCAACTCTTACCATCATCGTAATCTTTGCCATATGGTCCATTTTTGCACGGTTTCTCTAAAAAAAAAAAAAGAGACATCAATCATTTTTTTATAATAATTCAAATTGAAAATATGATTGTTTACGAGTTTAAACACAAAAAACGAACGCATTCATTTTGTTTTATAAGTTCACATCCTTATAACGAAAATAATTATTTTCTTACAGTCAAAAACACCATATCACGCAAATGATTAATGTTTTAAAGCTTGAATATCTTAAACTTGAATGATACTTTCGGCACTCATATTATGTTTAGAATGCACGTTCTTTCTTTCTATTGTATCACTCTTTGTTCAGACTGCACAGGCTAATCTTGAATGATACTTTACGCACTCGTATTATGTTATAATACAAGTACTTTGTTTTCTATTGTACCACACCATGTTCAGATTGCACAGGCTAATCTTGAATGCTACTTTACGCACTCGTATTATGTTTTAATACAAGTACCTTGTATCTATCGCACCACTTTTTGTTCAGACTGCACAGGCTAATCGTGAATGACACTTTACGCACGCGTATTATGTTCAGAATGCAAGTACTTTCTTTCTATTGTATCACTCTTTGTTCAGACTGCACAAGTTAATCTTGAATGATACTTTACGCACTCGTATTATGTTATAATACAAGTACTTTGTTTCTATCGCACCACTTTTCGTTCAGACTGCACAGACTGCACAGGCTAATCGTGAATGATTATTCACACACTCGTATTATGTTTACAATGCACGATTTTTTGTTTCTATCGTACCCTTCTTTGTTCAGACTGCACAGGCTAATATAAGATGACACTTTACGCACTCGTATTATGTTTAAAATGCACGTACTTTCTTTACACACTTGGCAGCATTTTCCGTTCGGTTTAATCCGGTCGTATTCCGCGCACGTGAGTTTTGGACACGTGTAGTCTTCGCATTCCACCTTGCCATCTACGCACGTGCAATACTTGCATGGATCCGCGCTGGGAGTGTTGTAGCCTGTACATAGTTTGTTGATCACAATAAGTAATTAGCCAACAGTATTAATCATACAGATATGTGATTTTATAGAATTAAACTCGTGGTGTCGTGTAAACTTGTGATTTACAAGCTAATCAGAAATTACCTTGCTACAGTGTCCTCGCTAGGAGTAACAGGCTACGCAAACTAACTTATTTTGGCCAAAGAAAAGGGTGTCCGCAAATGTAGTTTGTCCGAAAACTTAGAGTAATTACGGTTTTGTAGCACGCACATAGTTTGTCAATTTAATAATAAGTGAGCTGACAGTTTGCCCAATATGGATATTACAGTTACGTAAGGGTTGTCATGAATATTTAAAGGAAACTTTTCTTCCAGGGATAACATATTAATTACAATTTGGTATTATAGAAGACGGGATTCTTTCATGGCAAAAAGACAAATTGTGCAATGCAATTAGACACGTGTTGATTACTTATGAATACCATAAGCAGTGTCAGCAAAACTCGAGCAAAATTACCTGAGCTTAAAAAGATCGGAAGAAAAATAAAGGTTATGCCGAATACCAAACATTCGTACCATGCTTGTATTCTTGGGCGCTCGTCTTGCATTTGTTATCTAAGGAAAAAGTATAACTTATTACATGAATTGAACATATGAAAACCCTGTTGTAATGATCTGATAATTAACTACTTTAGTTACACATCACACATTTAGACACTTAAAGGATAAACGATAAATCGTCGCGAAAATAATCAAAGGTTTTTTAAATGTGTTTCGAACATACTACAACAATTAAACAATAGTGTTTAATATTCATTATAGATGTAGTTACACATTTGAATGCTACAAGATTTAAATAGCTTTTTTACATGGATATGCAAACTAATGTTTGGCAATATGGTATTTCATTTATTTTGTCCAATAAACAATTGTATGTTATAATATTGATAACGTTATATGAAAACATGAATTACATTTTTTTTTACAAATGTTCCTGATGACCAATGCGTATTTTAACAAATAATCCATTTGGATTGCAATTTTAACTTAATTGGACCTCGATTTAAATCACACTCTGATTGCCATTTCAAGCACAGTTGGACTTCGATTTAAAACACACATTGATTCCCATTTAAAACACATATTGATTACTTTAAACAACTCATTGTGAATCCCATTTAAAACTCACTCACATTCTTTACATATCGGACAACATTTGCCTGGCTGTGGGACTGTGACGTAGCAGTTCAGTATCGGGCAGACCACGATGTCACATTTCACTCTACCGTTGTCGCACGTCCAATTCCTGCATGGGTCAGCGTCCGGAACCGGTTTTCCTGGAATCGAAAGTCTTTACAACTTCCGTGTTATGTTGAAAATGGAATTAAATATTTCAAGATCGAGTATTAATTTTTTAACTATCGCGAGTGGATACAGAAATATATAATCCACCGAAGCGAGCACAGTTTTCGTTTGATACTATTTTAATTAATAACGTAATTACGTCAAATAAATGAGCGCGAAACTTATTAACACTCCATTTTATTTTATGTATTAACTCTGAACATTCAAATTTAAATTATATATCAACATTATTACAAGATATAATAATTAATGTTGATTTTGGCTGTGTCCTACTCACCGTGTTCGTATGTTTTGCCGTCACGCGTGCAACCTGAATTGGTGAGAAAACAAAAGTTGAATATTTTAAATGCAATGCATAGATCCATACTTTGGGATGAGCAACTTGATTTCTGCGGACATTGCCCAAATGCGTCTACTATACTAATACCAGAATGGAACAAACAATGAATACAATACATGTAGATTTAGATCACCTATAGAACGGTTTTGTGAGCGTTCGTGGACTGACCGAAATACTCAAAACTCACTTGAGTATAAACTCAAATCTCATCTTCAGAGTTGAGCAAATACGTTGACAATGTTCATGATATTGGGCAACCTCCGCGCAGAGATTTGACTGGAACCAGCATAGCTGGCTCAAATCCCATCCTGCCTTCATAACAAACCACGTGATGATAGCCTAGCCACGTGGTACAATAATTTTATAAACGCTGTTAATTTTACTTCTTTTCAATTTAGGTAATTAATTTTAATTAATTTTAATGAATTAATTAATACATTAACCTAAACTTATACACAATTTTCAAAATATAGAAGAAAATGATACTACTCTTCATAATATAATAATTGAACAAAAAATATAACCCCACTAAATCTGATAGGATTTTCTTGTGATGGCAGAGATTGTATGTGTGAGCATGGAACGACAACTCTGCGTGGAGATTGTATTTGAGAGCAAGGAACGACAACTCTGCTTGGAGATTGAATATTGGGCTCAGGTTTACGTACTTTCTTTACAGCGTGAACAACACCTTCCGGCCGGTTTGTACGTGTCGTAGCATGCCAGCTTTGGACAGGATATCGTGTCACACTTTACCTCCCCACTGAGGCAGCGGCACGTTTTACAAGGGTCACTATCGGGCACAGGTTGTCCTGGTAATAGGAATTGTGAAATTCTGATTTTGAAAGAAAACAAAAAGAAGAATTCGCTTCGTTAATTTTTGTTTTAAATTTGTGGATTGGTAGACCACACGAGATCAACGAAAGTGGAAGTCTCAAAATTCGTGGATCAGTAGGTCCACGAAATCAACGAAAATTAATGTCTAACATTTTGTGGATCGGTTACCCCACGAAATCAACGGAAATGGATGTTTCACAATTAGTGGATCAGTAAACCCACGAAATCAACGAAAATGAATGTCTCACAAATACGAAAGATTTTACAATATACATTTTTCATAATGGATCATGTATTCACCAACGTGTTCATCAACTGCGATTATTGATCTTCAAAACCAAGAATGGTTTTAACAATAACGTAAAATATTATAAAAATATAATAAGTTATTTCTTTAATGTGTATTTTCTGGACGGATGTCCCGTTGTCTTGAATAATATTGTTTGATTTAGAGATTGAAAAACTTTTCTTTGAGTTTGAATAACAAAATTGGTCTTTACATAACAAACGATAAGAGTATACTGTTGTAGTTATGGTTACTGAAGTTTCGATTACGTACAAAGTGTAACGTAATCCCCTTGTGTAGTATCTGGGGTTATCTAGATTGCGAAACAGTAGTATGGATTATCTAGATCGCGAAACAGAAGTATCTGTAGTTATCTAGATGCAAAACAGTATTTCTGGAGTATATAGACAGCGAAAAAGTATATATCTGGAGTTATCCAGATGCTAAACAGAATTATCTGGAGTTATCTAGATTGCAAAACAGTAGTATGTGATTTATCTAGATTGCGAAACAGTAGTATCTAGAGTTATCTAGATTGCAAAACAGTAGTATATGGATTTATCTAGATTGCAAAAAGAAGTATCTGGAGTTATCTAGATTGCGAAACAGAAGTACCTAAATTTATCTAGATTGCGAAACAGTAGTATCTGGAGTTATCTAGATTGCAAAGCAGTAGTATCTGGATTTATCTAGATTGCAAAACAGAAGTATCTGGGGTTATCTAGATTGCGAAACAGAAGTGCCTAAATATATATCGATTGCGAAACAGTAATATCCGGATTTATCTAGATTGCGAAACAGTAGTATCTGGAGTTATTTAGATTGCGAAACAGAAGTATATGGAGTCATTTAGATTGCGAAACAGTAATATATGGGTTGATCTACATTGCGAAACAGAGTATCTGGATTTATCTAGATTTCGAAACAGTAATATCTTGGTTTATCTAGCTTGCGAAACAGAAGTATCTGGGGTTATCTAGATTGCGAAACAGTAGTATCTGGGTATATCTAGATTGCGAAACAGTAATTGCTGGGTATATCTAGATTGCGAAACAGTAGTATCTGGAGATATCTAGATTGCGAAACATTAGTATCTGGGTTATCTAGATTGCGAAACAGTAGTATGTGGAGTTATCTAGATTATGGAACAGTAGTATCTGGAGTTATCTAGATTTCTATACAGGCGCAGGATTTTGTTTGGATTACGTTGGGTAATAATCAACATGATTCCTACGGTAATTCCCTCGTAAAATTTTTTTATATTTGTTAAAATCTTACCATGAAATCAACAACAATTAATGTCCAGTGAAAAATAATGGCTTTACAATATACACATTGCTCTAATTTTACCTACCGTGCTCATACTTCTGTCCGTTCTTTTCACAACCTGTATAAACGAGAAAAAATATACACACTGCAAAACTGTGTAATATTTGACAACTACGTGACATGTATTCACTTCGGAACCAGTAAGTATTTCGGCATGCGTACAACGAATGTTGATATACCCTCTGGCTTTCAAGTATCAATTAACTAATTACACACGTTTCTGAAAATCTGATTCGTTTAACTTAAATGTTTGTCATATATGTTACAGCTGAGCATACAGTTCATTTCGTTACATGTCGTTAGATTCGTGTTACAATATGGTACAATATTGTACAGTTATGGCTTATTTTTATGTTGGATGAATTCTTATTCACATACAAATACAACAGTTTTAACAGTTTATTATACTCAGCACATACATATGTGATATGCGTTTACAAATATATACATGTAGACTAGAAAATGCCAGGCTGTGGGTCATGTGATATTTGAAAAAGTGCAAACATATGTGACCATTTAGAACACATGTTCAGATACTGAAACGTCTTGATAATACATAATGTATGCTCTTTAATTTAAATAGTTTTATTTTTATGAATTTGTCAGATGGTTATTTAAACACTTTTCAGATTATTGTAATGAATGTTCCCAGATTGCAAATAATAGTTTCATTGTTTTCATTCTTAAGTTAATAAAATTTTACACAGTTTACATTCGTTCGATATTACTTAAGTCGATATTTGATAGATATATGTGCCATGTTTGTACATGTGTTTTGTAAGCTATATGACTAAGGATAAAATTATGCGTTACCGATTAAAACCCGGCAGTAGTATGCGTTATTTAAGGCATATAATAGTTTTAAAATGTGCAAACGTTTCGTTGCAAATCTCAAGTATGTCGATTGCGATCTAGATCTTTCCTTCTTAAAACATCGGCGCTCATTTGAGCCGCGTTCAGAAAATCTGGGCTTAATACATAAGCGTAATGTCATCCAAGATTAGCTGACTATATGCATAGGCTTACCAGGGACAACATCGTCCGACTAAAATAAATTTGCATTAAGATAAATACACTCTGTAAACGAAAGTTTCAATCAAAGAGGAAAGTGTCGTCCATGATTAGCCTGTGCGGACTTCAAAGTCTAATTTGGGACAACACTTTACGCACATGAATTAAGCCTAGTTTCCTAGAGCTCGGCTCGTTTATAGAGAAGTACTTACCTTCCTTGCATTTCGCACAACACTCTCCCTTTGGTTTGTACAAAGCTGCGCACGTCAAAGGTGTGCAGTCCTTGTAGCCGCACTTGACCACGCCCTTCGCGCACTTGCACGTGGCGCATGGGTTGTCGTCTGGAACGCTCTCACCTGATTGGTAAATGAGTATGACAAGTTAAACTTGATACGCGTAAATTGTATGTCAATTACCAAGACACGTACATTCATTTTAATTACCAAGACACATTCATGTCAATACCAAAACATAGAATTTATTTCATTTACCAAGACACGTACACTCGTTTAATTACCAAGACACGTACATTCATTTCAATTACCAAGACACGTAAATTTATGTCAATTACAAAGACACAACATTTATTCCAATTACCAAGACACGTACATTCATTTCAATTACCAAGACACGTAAATTTATGTCAATTACAAAGACACAACATTAATTCCAATTACCAAGACACGTACATTCATTTCAATTACCAAGATGCGTAAATGTATAACTCACCGTCCTTGTATGTCTTCTCCGTTTCGAACGCAATCTGGAAGAACATTACATTATGCAAACATCATTATTTTTAATATAATGTTAAAGTTTCTTAGCCGAAATTGAGACAATGATTGATTCGTAAGAAAATAAGTTATTTTTTTAAGCAATATGTTATTCGGGTGTGGCAAGCGTAAATTATTTCTATCAATTTGTTATAGTTATTTATGTAAGAGACCTTCTTCAAGCAACACAGACCGAACATTTTTTAAATACGGGACGGCATTTCGCGTGAAACGCGGTGGGGTACATGCAATACGTTACAGGGGCGGCTGACATGCCGTGACGTCACAAAGGGTATGGGCCGTATACATGCCGAGACGTCACAAGGAGGCGGGTACATGGCGAGAAGTAACAAGGGCGCGGGGAACAATTCATGACGTCACAAGCGGCGGGATACATACCCGTTCTACACACGGGACAGCACTTGGCGGCTGGTGTGTATGATACGTCGCAAGGCGGTGGGGCACATGCCGTGAAGTCGCAGTCCACATCTCCGTTGTTGCACGTACAATTCTCGCACGGATCCTTGGTCGGAACAGCCTCGCCTTTAAACGAACATAAAGTATAGTAAAACGGTTCAAGTCGTGAAGGCCTCGGCTTTGAACGAACATAAAGTAAGGTAAAACGGTTCATACAACAAAGAACGTTAATCAATCTCCAACATTACGCCTTTGTCATGTGTATTTTACATCCATACTATAGTTTATTCAGCATTGTAAAAAAGGTAGAGGGGCGACACCATCGACAGTATCGTATTTGCTGCGTACTTTTCTATGTGTGTGTATAATTCGAAGTTTATGAGGTCCTTCCGGGCCTGCACAACGTGAGAACACGAGGGCTTGTCTATTTTAAAAGCGCTTTCAATTAAAATATGTTTGCAGACATTGTTTAATTGTTTACGTAAAATATTGGTCTACGAATACTATATACCAATCGTTCATTTATTGTGTAAATTGCTGTCAAGTAATTATTGAGTCAAAACTTTCAGACAAGGTTTTATGGACCTTTTATGTTGAATACCATCGTGACCATAGATAACCACAATGATACATCGTTTTGCCACCTTTTCTACTCACGATTCGGACCCTTTGGAAACGGCTTGATGCGATTGCAGAAAGTGTTGTCCCAGATTAGCCTTTCCATTCCGCCAAGACTAATCAGGGACGACACTCTTCGCTTGTATGGATTTTTTATTTAAATGAAGTCTTTTCTAAACGAAAATCCAGACTAGACGGAGAGTTTCGTCACTGATGAGCCTGTGCGGACTGCATTAAGCTCGGTTATCCCAGAACGAGGCTCTTACGTATATTTATTAGTAAACACAATTTACCGTCTTTGTACGTCTTGCCATTCATTGTACAGCCTGCAAAATACACACCAATATTAGTGGTCACATATGGCGTGATTTCATTAAACGACGAAGACAAACCAAGATTAAGTTAAATCATTCCATTAAAAATATTCTCATTAAAAATTAACTTTCTGTTGTTTAATGCAGTATACATTTCGCAGTCCCACTTGTGCAATGCACATTTTAAACCAAAGGCAAATTGTTAGCAATTATTATTCACTGGACATTGAACAAAATCTCGATCATAAATACAACTTTAAAAGGACAATAAACAAAATAAATATAAAAAAGAGAACAAGACCGACCCTGCACGCAATCCGGGCAACATTTGCCTTTTTGTGTGTATACGTGTTAGGACACGTGGGCGGTACGCAGACGGTATACACGCAGTCGACGTCACCGTTTCGGCACGTGCAGGTTTGGCACGGGTTATCGCTGGGCACGTTCTCACCTGGCGGCAGACGATTGTATTGTTTGCAGAAGACGATTGTTTAGTTTGCGGCAGACGAATGTATTGTTTGCAGCAGACGATTGTTTAGTTTGCGGAACACGATTGTTAGTTTGCTTGTAACTGTTTACTAGCTTAATCTCATATAAATGATCGTGAAAAATGATGACAATGTATAGCATTGTAACAGAAGCAAACGGATATGACAATTGCTTTTAAATATCTTTAATAACAAGTTTTATAGTAAAATGCGGATGTGTTTAGGTTATATTGCCTAGATTTGGAATCTATGCAGTGTTGTGCTTTGACAGTGCAATGTATGCAAAAGAAATTGGTGATAATCAGTTGTAAATTGTCATACATCGAACCTTGTTCTGGTAATCATCATAAAACTGTGTTTATCTTGTATATCCCCTCAAATAAGCAAATGCTAGTTAAATAAATGTTCTACTATGAAACACATTTCTTACCTTCTTTGTAGTCCTTTCCGTTCATTTTGCATACTGGAATATACATTAAAGAGATGCACATATTATGGATTAAGCAGAACAACTGACCAACAAAAAAAAATATAATATAATCATGAGTGGAATCAATGAAATCATCTTATTTGTTAAGTAGTTACACGTATAAAAAACTGGGTGTAACATGTGTTTATATCGAGTATTACTTAAATTGTAGTCTGAATGTGACATTTTTATGAACACGTAAAATGAAGCTTCATCAGGAAAATGACCAAAAAGTCAGAAGAATGTCCATGTAAAAGAATGCATTGATTTTAAAATCATTATATGATGTTCATAAATTGACTTTATATACCGTGAAATCATCTGTATTCGCCGTATAGTTTTCCTGCTTTTACAAAAAATGTCTTGTTGAAAATAATTATTAGATTTCTGAATTTGGAACCAAAAGGGAAATTTGCGTCAGGTAACTTTTCGATATGTGTTGTGTCACGGCATCGAACTTGAGCAGGACGGTAGAAAGGTGTGCGGTCGGTTAGCTCAGTCGGGAGAGCACTCGTCCTGTAAGCGGGACTGGCTACACGGCCCGGTTAGCTCAGTCGGGAGAGCACTCGCTGTAAGCGGGACTGGCTACACGGCCGGTTAGCTCAGTCAAGAGAGGACTCGTCCTGTAAGCGGGACTGGCTACACGGCCGGTTAGCTCAGTCGGGAGAGCACTCGCCTGTAAGCGGGACTGGCTACACGGCCCGGTTAGCTCAGTCGGGAGAGCACTCGCCCTGTAAGCGGGACTGGCTACACGGCCGGTTAGCTCAGTCGGGAGAGCACTCGCCCTGTAAGCGGTACTGGGCTAGACGGTCCGGTTAGCTCAGTCGGGGAGAGCACTCGCCCTGTAAGCGGGACTGGCTACACGGCCCGGTTAGCTCAGTCGGTTATCTTTAGTCAGAGCACTCGCCCTGTAAGCGGGACTGGCTACACGGCTCGGT